>NC_142395.1:27955792-28218292 GCF_059441095.1 Idiotropiscis lumnitzeri | reverse complement strand
TCATTATCGAAAGATGATGCCAACGGGGCTTAATTAGCTTTCATCTCCGTATTGCCGACAAGTTCTCCGAGCCCGCCTCCAGTCTCCTGTGTAAGATATGACATCATTTTGATTCATGCCGACGTTTGAGACTACTTCCAACTGACTATGTATTGACAGTGGGTGGGAAGAATACATTTCATCTTTTTACTTTTGTGTGAAAATATCTTTGATATGACTTTGATGATCCCCTGTGACATTCTGAGCTTTTTTTTTTTTTTGTTAATCCATTTCATTAGATGAGACCAGCAAACATAATTGTTGTGTTTATTTCCAGTCTGGGATGCAAAGGAAAAAAATAATCGCAATTGTGTTGTGGCATTTAGTCGTCTAAAAAAATTTGTTGAAGCTTACTTTCAAATAAAGGAGTCAATGTACGTTATACTTGAGTTAAGTACAAAATGAAATCCAAAATTAAATGAATTGCCATTTTTAAAACCCTTTATTTAAACAACAGTGCCATCTAGAGGATTCCAAAAATACAACAACTCGTTCATGAAGCAAATTTGAAGCTTCATTTTCCCAATCACTACAGGAGCCTGACGAGAGAATGTTCCAGAACCTTCTGACTACTTTTTAGCTAAAAAAAACAAAACAAAAAAACCAACACATCCATTCCACGTTGGAACGAAATAATCAGATCTCCGACCGAGCTTGTGTGCTCTGCCGCAAAATTTCAGCCTGATTGACACAACCAGACAAAAGCCAGAGATCCATTTTCACATTGCATGCGCCCTCAGCGAATCGACCATAATTACCGCTACTGTTGCTCTGTTATTACTAACAGTCCAGCGCCTGCGGACACTAAATGTAAAAATTCTGGACTGGATAAATAGAATTGAGCAAAAGAGACCTTATCGGTGTCTGTGCGCTGCTGCCGCACTTCCTGTAAGGCCAGTGGGACGAGTTTTGTACTTTGAAAATGGAGTCGAGTAGGAAGGAAGCAGGATGAATATATTCTTATCTTCACCCAAGTCCCTCGTGACCGAATGGAGTCTTCAAAGTCACACTTCAAAGTCCTGCTCTCCACTATCAAATATTCAGCGGTGTGCTTTTTGTGCTCAGGAGCATTCCTGCGCTGAGTGGCTTGTTCCATTTAGCGCCGCTTTCATCCCAGCAGCTCAGACTCGAGATGCAAAATCATCCGTCTAGGATTTGGTCATTTGAGGACACTTGTGGATCTGATAGGCGATTCGTCTTCAAACACTGTTGAGGATCTAGAACAGGTGTGGGCAAACTACGGCCCGGGGGCCACATGCGGCCCGTTAAATGTTTTAAGCCGGCCCGCCAAACCTGAAAAAAATGAAATGATAGTCTCTCTCAAACACAGAGATTTTGTGGTAATGCTTTTGTTGGCTTTCATTTAAAAAAAAATTTTTTTCTGCGATGAGGTGAGGTTACCAAAACCGATACCGAGGGCCGATACCGATTATTAATAGCCGATATCCGATATTTGAAACTGATATTAATTTGTTAAAAAAGGGTTAAAATGGTGTCAAAATTTGCGAAAATAAAAACTCCAAAACTTGACTTAGTTTAAATGCCTTTAAGCGCATGTTTATGAGACAACTTTAGTGATTTACACCACATTAAAGCTTTTTTAGACTTTAATTTTAATTGAACATTTTTTTAAAAGTCAAACAAAAAATGCTCGGCGCTCCTAGGATCACCTGCATGTCTTAGAGTTCAATGAAAACAAACATCTCTTTCAAGTTTACGACAGCAAATCGTTTTTGTGGTGAGTTGTAGTAGACTGACATTTCTTCAAATTTCCGCAAAGTCTGTTGTGAGCGACTCAAAGTGAAAAAGCAAACAGGCAGTTTACTGCTGATTGGCTGCTACCCACTGCACAAAGAACCAATCAGATGGTGCTGTAGGCGGGCCAATCTGCTTCTGTCGGCAGGGTCACCAGCACAGCAAAGAGAGAGAGAAGAAAGCCAAAAATATACTAGCTTTCCATTTAACAGCCTTGAAAGTTAAAAAAAAAAAAAGGCAGATACTATCGGCAAAATGCCAAATATCGGCCCGGATAATCGGCCCGGCTGATAATGGCTCTATCACTATTCTCTATAATGTTTCAGTTTATGACCCAAATTTGGTTCATCCATCAGACTAAAACAAAAAAGCAAATCTGACATTTCTAGAAGAATTATTTATTACAAACAGTCAAAAAGACCTTCGCTTTTGATGAACAATAAAATAGCCGAAAAAGAACAATCACTTTCTGGGACCTTTGTCGGATCCCTCCCCTAAATTTGGGAAAGGCTGCAAATGAATAAGCAATAAAAAGCCATTCATCCGTTTTCTACTGCTGTTCAGGGTCACAAGGAAGCTGGACTGTGGGCAAAAGACAGATTACACCCTGTCGTCAGTCAATCACGGGGCACACAAAGCCAGGCAACAATTCACACTTTGCACATTCAGCGGGAATGATTGAGGTCAATGTAGAGGTTGAATCGAGGCGGTTGGACTCTTGTTTGGTGGAGCCTTCAATTAAAAAAGAGAGTCTTATTTGAAGGGAAGACGGCCTAACGAACGGCTTAATGTTATACGCCAATGGGTATTTGAACACAAATAGTGAATCGGCACATGTAGACAAGCAATAGTAAAAATACTCACAGAAATATTTTCTGTATGACAGCAGTTGACTATTTTCTGTATTTAAAATCATTCTTTTGTTGGGATGTTATTTTATTGTGCTGATGTACGGTTCCTAATAAAATGACCAGCGGGAGCATGTAAGCGAGAGATTTACAGTACGGCCAGACTGCACGACACTGTGATGTCACGGTCAAGTTTATCCTAAAATCCTTGTGGCGATGTGTGCCAAATCCGCTCATCTTCTTCCTTCACCTCTTTGACCTTGTGCTTAAAACACCAAATTCCAATCTGTTCATCCTCAAATCCAAGTGAATTTTCTGCGCCAAATCTACAAAAAAAAAAAAAAATCGGGAGAAATTGTATTTTGATTGGATTTATTGTTGGTTAATTTATCGAATAGTTCATTCATTATTTATTTATTATTATTTATCATTATAATATTTATTATTCAGTGTGGTATTCTGAATTTCATTAAAAATAATTGTTATGATTATTTGTAAATTTTTCACCATTCTCACTCAAAATGATTCAATATTATTCCATTCATTCCACGATTCCAGGTTTTTTTTTTCTAGTTAAATAGTGATCTTCAAGTAGCGGTGAAGCTTTAAATCTGCTTCATGAAGCAGTTGTAGTAATTTTGGACTCCTCTAGATGGCGCTCTCTGTTCAACATTGTGCTGAAAGCACACTGAATTGCTCATTTTAAAGCCTTTATTTAAACCATCAGTGCCACCTAGAGGACTCAAGAATATAGCAACGGGTTCATGAAGCAAATTTGAAGCTTCATTATCCCGTCACTACGTGGCTGTCTTCACCACATAAAAAAAAAATTCGACCTCTCAGGTCATTTCACCTCATAGCTGAGCTCACACATCCACGTGACGTATGCGCCCGTTGATGAGGACGCCTTGAATGGAGCCCTTGTGAAGCGGTCGCGCTCCCGAGGAAGCCGCCTGCGTTAACTGTCTATAGATGGACTCCGCATTTGGCCGGGGAACACAGTGAGTGATGTGTGACAGTGCGGGGCGTCAGACGGCGGGCGGAAGCAGATGCGGGTGAGCCCCCAGCCACCATCACTGGGTGCCTTTGTTTGTCTGCTTGTGGAGAGTGTTGAATTAAAAGCCTGCGAACACGAGTCATCGCAGTCAAATGCTAATGGCCTCGTACTCTGGGAGAATAATTAAATGATTCCAGAAAACACGTCAGATTCATTTGATTTGCAATCAGGGTGAAATTGAATAAAAAAAAAAAAAAAAAAGAATGTGAAGGATGTTAGAAAAGAGAGGGATTCTCCATTTCCCCCCCCCCCCCCCCCCCCCCACACACACACACACTGAAAGCTTGAGACTTGGATGCTGCTGTTGGTGATGCTGCACGAGAGAGCTGGATTGGGGAGAGAGTGACAAAAAAGGGAGGGGGGGGGATTTAAAGGGCAAGAAACGGAGGGAGATTTAGATCCAGTCAAGAGCAGAGGCGGTGGATGTGAGCAGAGAAGAGGAGAGGCATTCACAGGAAGCACATACACGGGACACACACACACACACACATCCACCGGAGGACAAGAAAACGGCTAATTTCATGCGCACGGCGCACAACACTTGATGAGAAGCGGCTGCCGGCGTGGATTGGTAGTCATCCGACGTCCCGCGGCGAGAAGACGTACAAGCGAAGACTTGGGGGGTGGTGGGGGGGTGGATACGAGGAGCAGTGATGATCGGGCAATGTGGGCTCTCGCCGTTTGAATCCAGTCCTCAGACCACTTAGCCACTTTGCTGTGGTGCTGTTGCAGGCCGCCAGCCTTGCAGTCGGGGTGATTGAGACAGAATGAGCTCCAAGCACACCTCCGACTGGATTCCCTACAGGTACTGTAACAAAAGTGGCATCGGGGATTAATTTTTTGGGCCGGTGTGCAGGCGTGTGTGTGTGCGTGTGTGCAGTCGTGATTTTAATCTGGTTTGCATCGCTGGAGTCATTTGGGGAAGAATGATTGAACCCATTCAGAGACACAACATTAGGTACACTTGCACAATCTTGTGAGTGAGTTCACGCTGAAAAATGTTGGGTTATTTTCCGAACCCGTTTTTGGATCCGATTGGGTTACTTTTACTCAAGGCTGAGTTTGTTATTTTGACCCAGCAGACTGGGATTGAGGATTGGGTTTGGGCGGATTGAAGAGGTGAAGCTTGTCACGACAGGTGTAACGATTAATCGCAGATTAATCAATTATCAAATGAATTAATAATGATTTTTTGTTTAGAAGTTGTTAAGGTTAACAGTAAATATTGTCAGATTTCTGTATTCCTTAATTAAAGCAAATTTGTGTTTATTATGTTAAAAGAAGACTTTTGCAACCATTTACAAAAATCAGCTATTACTTTTTTAAATAACAAGGAACATTTTTGCAGATTTTCTTGACATTCGTTACGTATTTCACCTGTAACTTAATTGATTCATTCTTACATTTGTGTCTTTTCTGCACTGCCAATTTGAAATAATGACCTGTATTAGTAGAATGTGAATGAAAACACATTTTGAAAAAAAAATACGATTAATCGACAAAATAATCGACAGATTAATCAATTAAAATATTCTTGAGTTGATGCCGTACTGGCCGCCATTTTGGACATTGTCTACTGTAATATTAATTATTTTAGGCAACATTTCTAGAAACTGTTGGTGGTCGCTGGATGGGTAAAATAACTTTTGACATAAGGATCGGGGTTCAAGAGGAGAAGTTGCTCCGTACATTTATCAAGAGCGATTGATCAAAGTAAGCCTGACCGGAGTTGACAAAGACATATTCAGAAGCTTGTGAAAATGAAGCTTCAAATTCGCTTCATGAAGCAGTTGTTGTATTTTTGAGTCCTCTAGATGGCACTGTTGCTTTAAATAAAGGTTTTAAAAAATGGCAGTGTGCCATCTACAGGAGTCCAAAAGTACTACAACTGCTTCATGAAGCAGATTTGAAGCTTCATTTACCCATCACTACCTAAACTTATCTGAAAATGGACTTTTTAGAATAATGTTTCTTTAAAGGAGGTGACACATTTTGGAATGCTCATCCTTCATGATTAACTGTCAGAACATGCAGAAAGAAAGAGGAGAGTCAGAAGAACGTTAAACAAGTTTGGCATTTCCCACGTCTAAAATTAAACAAAGCAAAGTGAGAAAGCGAGAGGGGGGGTGGCATAGAGGTCGTCGGTTTCACAATAAACAGTTTGTCGCATCTCGCGTGGCTCTCATTAAAAATCCATGGGCTGCCGAGACGGCTCCATCGCTCATCTCATTAGAAATACAGACGGCAGTGTGCTGATTTGCTGGAAATGTCACACAAACACATACAGAGCTCCAACACCTCACTGGTGGTGACTGTTAGATTCTCTGGAAACCCCCCACCCCTCTCCGTCGTTGTAACGTAACTAGGGCATCAGGAAACATCAGAGGAGTGATTGAAAAAGACTTGAAGTCGTGTTTTGTGGAGGTTCTCGGGTCGATTCCTGTGTTGAATCCGGCATCGTTTTCGATTCTTTTCTAATTATTTCATTCATTTATGAAACGGAGAAGTGTAAATAAACTTGTGTCACACGCCTGACTGTGCTATTTCAAGAGTTTTCTTCGTGTGTTTTTGGCGCAGTGTCAGGGGCACCGCATCATTAGCGCCTTGTACAGACTGGTGGGTGTGAATGGCATATGTCAATTCTTTTTCATCAGGCTCGAAGGCATCAGTGCTTTCAGGTCTCGGACGCAAATGCGTCACGCGACTATGTATGAGATCAACAACGCTGGACTTGCAGCTCATAGGTCATAAAATTGATCACAAATTTTGGTTGCAGCGGAGGTTTGGTTGTTCGTAGTGATGGGAAAATGAAGCTTCAAATTGGCTTCATGAACCAGATGTTGTATTTTGGAGTCCTCTAGAGGGCACTGTTGCTTTAAATAAAGGCTTTAAAAAAATGGCAATTCATTGTGCTTTCAGCTCAATGTTGAACAGAGAGTGCCATCTTGAGAAGTCCAAAAAATACTACAGATGCTTCATTTATTTAAATCAATAGTATTCACATCCATGCGAAAATAAGGACTCAATGGCATAAAAAAGTTGTTAATCAATTAAGTGAAGTACTTCAATTGCACAAAAGAAAAGAAAAAGATATTGAAGGTTATGCTTGATTTTTTTTTTCCGTTTCTCTCAGCTTTCGAGTAAGTCCTGTTCAAATGGGAAACGGAAAAAAACAGCATTAAAGTACCTCATGATAATGACTGATCTTTTTATAAACCCTATAAATTATTAATAATACATCATTTGAATCCCCATCTCTAATATATATATATATATATATATATATAAATTAAGTAATTAATAATAATAATAATAATAATAATAATTATTATTATTATTATTATCAAGGGACCCGGAAAGCTAATTTGGGTACCTTGAGAGATTACACAGGCCCCCTCCACCGTTCACCATCTGTGGGTTGTCGAACAAGACTCTCTAACATAATGAGTTGTTGGACTTCCATGGGAACAGCTCTCTCTTTGAGTCATTACCTTCCCGTTTAATGCCTATTCACACACTTAATAACTGATTGCAAAGGTGGAGGACTTTGTTTGTCGGTACGTTTCACTCCGAGTAGGAGGCAAATCCGTATTTTATTGCGTCCGTGTGGGCCTCAACCGTCACATGAGAAGGGACAGCGCCGCGATTCCCCGCTCGACACTCCGCTGCCATTTTTAACACCTCAACCTGCCGAGGGAATGATTGGAATATAATTGTTCGTGACTCATGACGAGATGCCTTTTCAGCATTATTGTTATATTAAGCAGAGCGATAGCGATAACTGGGATGGAACTCAGTCGAGAGCGGAACAGATCAGTTGTGAACATGGAAAACAAAAAAAAAAAATGATGATCCGAAAGGTCATTCTTGTTCCACTGGAGCCCGTGAATGTGTTTGAGCACTGCTCCACTTGACAAGGAGAAAAATAAATACTGCATCCACATTTTTAAAGTGTCAAAATGAAAGCGTTAACTCAAGATTAATTTTGAAAAAAAAAATAAATCACTCGATAAATATTTTAACTCAGTTAATTCAGTTTTATTAAATTAAAAAAAAATAATTCAAACACTGTTCCGTATTAGCTTTACATCTTTAGCACATCATTGCAGAACAAAACACCCTGCTTAAGTTACCACTGGACCTTGCAAACCAACACTGCTGGAGTGTGCTGCTTATAACTAGCTTTTATAACAACTTTATAACAATGTTATAACAAATTTTGAGAATTTAAAAGAAAAAATCCTGTAAAGGTGACTCGATTTAGATCGTATTCAAAAATCAAAGAAAGCAATTAGAACAGTAGTGATGGGAAAATGAAGCTTCAAATTTGCTTCATGTTGATTTATTTATTTATTTTTGTTCAAGGTTGCAAATGATCACTTGGCAGGAAATTTTCAACCTGTTTCATTGCGACGTAAAAAAACGTCTGTGATCGTTAAAATTTTTGGCGCACGTCACTGTGACTGTTTGGGACCTTGAACGAACCCCGACGGAAAAACAACATTTGGAAAAGCGCGCACACGCTCGCAAACCTGCGAGATACGGCCTTGACGGCCCCCTCGTTTGTGTCGGCAGACGGCCAGCACACCTGCGACATGCAAATAGCTTCGTGACTTTGACTTGAGTCCGCTGGCATGACATTTCATATCAAAATGCGGCATCGTCAAGTATATAAAGAATTTCCGTCACTCCTACTCATGTCAGGGTTCATATTTTTCTTTCGATAAAGAAAAAAAACCCCAAAAAAACAAACATGTTTCCAGCGACAGTGGCCGGTGAGTAAATCAGCTTCTTTCTCAATTCTCTTGACGGAGCTGCATCAAATTGAAATTTAAATTTTGATTCAGTCGTATCCAAATCTCTGAATATCCCTTCGCGACGTCGTCGCTTTCTATTGTTCATCTTCCTTCAGCGCTCTTCTGGAAGAGAACCTCATTGGCCGCTAATTACAAGCCATTGATGTTTTCTCTTTTCAGATGGCCAGCCTCGCGACTTGAAGGAACAATCAGCCAGTCTGTCATCGTTGATTTTCAAAGCTCAGGAAATATGAAGTGGGGATTAGTGAGGGGGCAACAACAACAGCAAAAAACAAAACAAAAAAAAAGAAAACGCCAAATGCTGTGCAAAAAAAAATAAGAGACATAATATGAATAATATCTTGGTTTGTCTTGAAGCAAAAAGTAGAAAACATTAGAAAAACAGGAGCTTATACATAAAAATTGTTCTCTGTAGAATTTACAGTAATTTAATAATCCAAAACCCCCCCCCCAAAAAAAAAAAATAACTGAACACTTTTTTCCCTTTTGATAAAATTATTCTCCACTTGCTGCCATATGCTTTATAAAAAAACAAAAGAAAAAAAAAAACATTTTTGTTCCTCCCGTCTTGGAAATCATTGAGAATCTCATTCGCTACGCTGACCTTTAAACATTTGCTCGGACCAATGACATTACGTCAAGTCAGATAAGCTTAAAGTCAATACGACTGTTTGTAGAGGACGGGGATATTACCCAGTCGTGTTCCGAAGAACACTCTGCTCAGCGAGGCAAAACTGGCAAAATGCTTTTAATGACGGCAAATCAGATATGCGCTTGACATTGTGCAGCCTCTTGTGTGCCCAGCCCGTCGGAGTCATTGCTGCGCTGACTTGGAATCGGCAGAAATCTCATCAGCAGCAGATTCTCTCGGTTGCAATGTGAGCGAGACACCGTGGGAGTCAAAATGACGTATTCTCTTTTTGACAGATGCTGCGGTCCATATCTTCCCAATAGTTGTCGTTTTCGTTTAGGTTCAAATTGTGGATTGTCATTGTGTAGGTCAAGGCCTTCTCTGCTGGCCGAATATATTGATGTGATATTATAGCCTAGTTTTTTTTGTTTTTTTTTTAGGTTAGAGTTTTTAGCCAATCCGAATTCAGATAGCTCGTGTTGCCAGGCAGGTTACACAAAACCAGGAAAATGAAGCTTAAAATTTGCTTCATGAACCAGCTGCTGTATTTTTTGAGTCCTCTAGATGACACTGTTGCTTTAAATAAAGGCTTTAAAAAATGGCAATTCACTGTGCTTTCAGCCCAATGTTGAAGAGAGACTGCCATCTACAGGAGTCCAAAAATACGACAACTGCTTCATGAAGCAGATTTGAAGCTTCATTTACACATCACAAGAGTTAACCGTGGACCACATCGTCCACCCCGTCGCTCGGTATGCTCAAGGATGAACCCGTCCATGAAAGGACTTCCAGTTGGAAAATGAAACTTTCAATGACTGGAGGATGTGAATAGAAAATCGTAATGACGGTGAACTCTTTTTCAGTGAGTGATAAAACACATTTTCATTAGAAGATGACGAACGGCGATGCTGCGTGACGCAGTTAGCGCCTCGCTTTAAGTCTACCTCACCGTCAAAAAAGGAGCTTGTATCGCTCTGTGTCGTGTTTGCGTGTTCTGTCCGCGCTCGTGTGGGTTTTCTTAGGCTGCACATTCCAAAGTGGCACAGAACATGAATGAATGAACGACGTGCCAAAATAAGTTTGTCTGACGCCGATACTTTTTCATTTGTCTGACTGGTCAGCAGTCTCCCTATCAATAGGGTTGGATGTCATCCTCTCAACTGAACTTATTCTGGGGCAGCACTTGTTGCCATGGCGACCTAGCGTAGGGAATGAGCCAAGATTTTAGATCAGCTCAGTATAAGGTGGAGTGTTTGCCATCATTGAATCTGGAACGGAGCACCGCTGGCTTTTACGGATTTAACATTCGACTCTTTAAGTACATGAATTCATGTCATCCCAAATAAATGTTCTTGTATTTTCTCTTTGCAGCACTTTAGATGACGAGGGCACCAACCTCAGACAGCAGAAGCTTGACCGGCAGGTAAATATTTTTAGAAATATAAAATAATCACTGAAGAAAAAAATTCATGAATTTAATCTGGTCTCAATTTACTCTCAAATGGATTTACTCAGTGTGAAATCAGGGCCTGTTTAATTGAAAATAATGCTGACTCACTCATAGAAAGCCAGGACTTCTTTTCATTGTTTTGTATGAATGGCAACAGATGGATACACAGCGCCATCTAGTGGAAGAACATTGAATTGAATCTGCGATGCAAGATAGACAAGTGCATACGTCCGTTGTTGAGTTGAGTTTTGAATTTAAACCGAAATCTTACAATACCACATGTTCAATTCAACTCTATAAAAAAAAAAACAACCTTCAACAACAAAGTATTTGAATAACGAAAAATAGTCACATACTGTGATTTTTTTTCCGTATAAATGTCTCACAAAATATGATTCAAGGATGGCACAAAACTGCTGAACAACAAACAAATAACATTAAGTGGCAGAACTCATTTCATTTATTCAATTCACGCAGGCCACCAGTTGCCTATCCCCGGCCTTGAAAGATGAACCAAGATATTTTTTAATTAATAACAAATCATTTTCTAACATAAGAATTGAAACTGGATACTTTACCTCCATTTGTGATGTGTCGCGGGCACACTGGGGTGCTGCGGCACCCTGGTTAGGAATCACTGCAATGGAGGAACTTGTTGACATGCTTTTATCCTGACACCACCTCCTGCAGTGCCGGCGTGGGGCCACAAAAGGTCAGCTGGTCTCTGCGGCGTTCCACTGACAGATGAAAGCTCCTTATGGCTGATCTGTTTTCGACTCTCAGCCTCGAACAAAGTCTATGATCGCAGGGATTTGGTTTAAAAAATAAATAAATAAAATAGTTACGCATTCTATGTTACAAGGTAGTGATAGAACGATTATTTGACATTTTGACGATCATCGGCATCGGCCTTTTTAATAACATTCAAGGCCGATAAATTAAAAGCTGGTTTATTTTGTCTCGCTGCAGCACAATTTTCTCTCTCTTTGCTGTGCTGGTGGCCCCGCCTGCAGAAGCAGATTAGCCCGCCCACCGCACCATCTGATTGGTTTCTGGTGCAGTGGTCAGCAGCCAATCAGCAGTACGCTGCCTGTTTGCTTTTTCACCTCGAGGCACACGCGCGACTACAAAAATGTTTTTTATTCCCCCTCGATACTCTTTATACAGTTTTTAATTTTAGTTATTTTAAAAATCTCCACTCATTTTTTTACTTTTAACTGTTTTTTACAGTTTTATGTTAATGTGTTTAAATTGTGTCAATGTCCGTTCTTTTCGTCATTTTTGTTTTCTCTGCTTTGCGTTTGAAATTTGCAAACTGTTATGTTTGTAAATGCTTGTCAGCGTTGTTTCTTTGCTTGTATGATACACATTGAGTCGCCTTGCGTATGAAATATGCTACGGAAATAATTGCCTTTAGTGTGTAATTCACACCCCACTCTATTCGGCAAGTAAATGTCGTCTTCCATAAATTAAGGGCGCACAGCCAAGCTGACAATGACAACACGCTTGGAGCTCACGTTCCTCACTGAACCCTCCATTAATAGAATCTTTGAATATTTGATGAACTCTGACGGGAAGATGTCGGCGACAGTCCAGATGAACGGCTCACGTGAACGCACTTCTATCCATGTGTCATCCGTCTAAAAAATGTATTCCGTGCTGTCGCTTGCGTCGAAGCTCCATAAATCTGTGGCCATTTGGCTTCATGTGCAGCGAGTGCTCCTTGAGCAAAAGCAGAAGAAGAAGCGTCAAGAACCCCTGATGGTCCAGTCCAACGTGGATGGACGATCTCGCACCCGCCGCACCAAACAGAGTGAGGAGCAGGCTCCTTTGGTGGAATCCTACCTCAGCAGTAACAGCAGCACCATCTATCATGGTTAGTTGGATCCCGTTCAAATTACAAGCACATGCGCAAAATACCTCCACTTCATTTTCATGAAACTCAGTCAGAAAAGGACGGAGTGCCCTCTACAGGTCGGGGATGAGACCCTGCCTCAAGTGGAGGAGTTTAAGTAACTCGGGGTAGTGATGGGTAAATGAAGCTTCAAATGAACCACTTGTAGTATTTTTGGCCTCCTCTAGGTGGCACTCTCTGTTCAACGTTGGACTGAAGGCAAACTGAATTGCCATTTTTTTAAACCTTTTATTTAAAGCAACAGTGCCATCTAGAGGACTTAAAAATACAACAGCTGGTTCATGAGGCAAATTTGAAACTTCATTTTCCCATCGCTTATTCATAAAGATTGTCCTCCCTCGAGGACAAGTACCTTTCAGATTATTTCGAAAGCGCATTGAAGTCTTCTATTTTGTTTTCTCTGTTTTTTTTTTTTCCCTCTAAGTGTGTTTCAACTTTCCTTCACTAAACAATTTGGCTCAAATGAGACTAAAAATGTTCTTTGGATGGACTTCCTGCAGTGAAACTCTGTGTGCCTACACAGAGAAATCAAAGCACAAATCCAATTTTCACCTCTGAGAGCCTTTGAGTTCACGTTCATGCGCTGTCACTCATCCTGTCGAGTCTGGGAAAAAAAAGTACATTGGCAAAATGCCACACGGCAGGTTAATATTCAGCAGAGAAAGGAAATCATATCCTTATCTGCACTCTGCAAAGTCAGACTCTTATGACATCCAAGTCACTTTTTTTGTGAAATCTTTCATTTATTCGCACGCTCTTCCCTCTCGATTAATTTACATAATAGACATAATGCATCTGAATGGCTTCGCTTTTCGGTACACCTTGACAACCTAATGAGCACGGCGAAATTTCAATTGCAACTCATTAGATTGTGCAAGTCCACCTAAAGCTGCTTAGTATATGTCTGGTGTTCTTTTTCGATTGATTTCTGACTGCCCGAGAGTTCTTTATGTGTCTTTGTGTTCGTCTGCGTTTAGTGCAAGAAGCCAAGCAAGAGGAGGTGAAAGTGAAAGCCGACCCGCAGCCGCCTCGCTCGGCGAAAAAGGGCAGAGCGTCGGCCAGCTCCACTCCTCAGACAGGAAGTGACAAGAAGGAGAGGAGAGGGAAGCACAAAGGTCAGCCCGATGGCAAACAGACACAGACACAATTTCGACAAACTTGTTGACGTGACAGGACGGGCCAAGCCAACGATGCACAACACAGAGAAAAACTTTGACTTTGGGAAATAATTTAAAAATCAAGTTAGGTCAAATTTGGGCTTCACATGCCCTCAGTACAGTCAAATTCAAATTCATTCAAATTTGTTAGTAGAGTGATGTAATATTATATTCTAAAAATAGCTGTTAAAATAGTTTATTTCCAAACTTGTTGCAGTTAGGAAAAAAAAAAAAAAAAAAAAAAATTATATATATATATATATATATATATATAGTTTTTTAAAATATATTAATTAGGTTTTTTATGACCCTACAGTGTTATATGGAGTGATGGGTAAATGAAGCTTCAAATCTGCTTCATGAACCAGTTGTAGTCTTTTTGGCCTCCTCTAGATGGCACTCTCTGTTCAACATTGAGCTGAAAGCACACTGAATTGCCATATTTGAAAGCCTTTATTTAACCCAACAGTGCCATCTAGAGGACTCAAAAATACAACAGCGGGTTCATGAAGCAAATTTGAAGCTTCATTTTCCCATCACTACCCATCCGGCCTCAACCGTGGGGCCTTATTCATAAAGATTGTCGGCGACAGAGGTGATGACAGAAGTTGTTGATGTTCAAACTGGCAATATTTGTTACATCTCACTTGAGTCAAGTCATGTGACTCGAGTCCCTCACCTCTGCAGTGAAGTGTGAGCATTTTTATCAGAGCGATGTAACACCCGTGTTCAGGTGCATTTTGTTGTTGTTTTTTTTTGTGGCTCAGCAGGGATGGACAGTCTAGCCGGCCAGTCAGAGGACGGTCAAATCCAAATCTTAACAGTCGGCCACCCCTCGTCAGAGGATGGCGAGGGCGAGCCGGTCATGAGCCGCACTCCGTCACAGAGCAAGCAAGACCTACGGGTGACCATGCTCAAAAAAGGTGCAGTTTGTCATTTGCAACAAACTTGCTGGAAATGCTGTTTGGAAAATTGGCATCCACAAAGTATTTTTATGTTGTTGTGCGAAGGCATATCAAGCAGTATGAACTTTGATGAGGAAGAAGACGATGACGATGAAATTAGCTCCACTTCCTCGCAGCTCAACAACAACACAAGACCGGGCTCCGCCACCAGCAAGAAGTCATGCAAGGTAAAAGTACCTTTTGGGACACTGAAGTGTTGCTGCTTTATTTGTGTTGTTTTTTTTTTGAAGAGTTTGAAGGAAAAATCTTTGCTTTTGATTGCAGAAACTCTCACTAGTGATGGAAAAATGAAGCTTCAAATTTGCTTCATGAACCAGTTGTCATATTTTTGCGTCCTGTAGATGGCACTGTTGGTTTAAATAAAGGGTTTAAAAATGGCAATTTCAGCCCAATGTTGAACAGAGAGCGCCATCTAGAGGAGTCCAAAAATACTACAACTGATTCATGAAGCAAATTTGAAGCTTCATTTACCCATCACGAAATAGTACTAGATAAGTGTTGTACGTCTTTCTCTTTCCTTCTTTCAAATTTTGTTATCTTGTAACGTGTTTATATGTTCAATCAATCAATCAATCACTTTAAAAATAAACGTGATATAAGGAGAAGTATGCTATTTTTTTATTAGCTTTGTCTCACAAAATTCCACCTAATGCTAAAAAATTGCAGAATTCCCCAAATGGGTTAACAAAACTAGCATCGATGTCTCGATAATCACAAACTCTAGAGCAACTTTTTTTTTTTAAACATAATCCGAAGAAACTCATGCAGACAGCACAAAAAAATCTCAGGCATAAATTCTACGACAAAAATTTTATATGACTGCAGCCTAGTTGTGACATCTGATCCAATCATAATTTTCTCTGTGTTAATAAGAATATTATACTAAATAATTTCTCCCACTTGTGTTCCTTGACGTCCCCCCGACAGGAGGTCGCATCCGCACCAACGCCACCGGTCACAGAACCTGCCATCGATGTGGAAGACCTTGAAGAGTTTTCGTTGCGACCCGCACCGCAGGGAGTCCGGGTGAAGTGCAGAATCACCAGAGATAAAAAAGGCATGGACAGAGGCATGTATCCCACCTACTATCTTCACTTGGAGCGAGAGGATGGCAAGAAGGTGAGGATGAGCTTGCGTGAAAAATTATCATCTGAAAATGACTCGCCTATTTTTTTTTTTTTTATAAGTGACTTTCTAAACTTTATTTTGTTCCAGGTGTTTCTGCTAGCAGGCAGAAAGAGAAAAAAGAGTAAAACTTCCAATTACCTCATCTCCATTGATCCCACTGATCTGTCCCGAGGTGGCGAAAGCTTCATAGGTAAACTGAGGTAAATCTGCCACGTGTTATCATATCGTCGTCGCTAAAAGCATGATGTGGCTTTGTTCAGAACTAACTAATCACATTCAAAGTCAGCACACAACAGATTTTGCCGATATGTATGTACATTACGTTATGGCTGTGTCCCTCAATTATTTTCTGTTACACCCCTCCCCCCCAGCAAGAAGAGAACAATTCAATAAATATTCCAAAATATCAACCGTAGACAAGACACTTTTAGTGATATTTCTCTAAAAGGATATATTATTCTCATGTCATATACTGTACATGGGAGTTGTTTTTTTTTATTCTCAGAATAGTTCTCGACTGAAATCATTCTGCCTCGTTGTGAAGTGTGCAGGATTCATTTGGAACACTTGGCAAATATGCTTTGCTGCCCGATAAAGGGCTACCGTTAAAATCACAAAAAAAATGTGAGTAACCATTAGATTGCTAGCAAAGGTGACTTACACGTAAAACGCTGGTCGACAATGGATAAAGGTCAAAACCCGAACACAAAAGTCCACATCGTCGTAGCCGTACAGCTTCCAGGTCTGGCCTCTTTTTAATCGGAAATGATTCGAGTCCCAGTCTGAAGTCACGTCTTGGCCACAGCGCCACCTAGTGCCACATTTACCAAACGTCATGAACTCAGCTGACGTAGTAAAACTCCGTTTCTTGTTTCTGTCTTCCTTAGCCATTGTTTTCTGTCCACCTCTCGGCCGGCGGCAGGTCATCCGTCGCTTCGAGCTCCGTGGAAGCTCTTCCCTCGGGCATGATGAGCTTCCCGGAGCTGTGAGCAAGACGACCACTTAGTAGTCGTTTACATTTGTCATCTTTTCAATTCCCTGAGCTTTTCCAAGATACATCAAGGCAGAGGTTCATTTGAGAAAAAAAAATCCAAGTCAGTGCTTCTGTTCTCGTCAAACCCTTCCGATAAATGAATGTCAAACCTCACCTCATCGTTGCGGGTCCCGGTTCTGTTTGTTCTTCTGTTTCTTGTGCACTACAACTTACGGCCTCCTCCTCCGTCAGATCGGTATCTCGAATGCTCCGTGCCAGCTGATGGACACAATTCGGCATGGATGAGTCGTCGTCCTGCGATCTCAAATCGTTCTCTCCCTTTTCTTCGACTGACTCCAAGTTGTCTCTGGACTTTGGCTCAGAACCAGCCTGCAGAGGATTTTCTTCGACATCTAAGTCAGTGCTGCTGTCCGAGCTGTTATCTTCAACTCCATGCCACCACTGGAAATATTTCTTGCCTTTAGTCTCAAAGTGGTGTCCGGGTTTTTCTTTCGAGCACGTCCCCGAAGTTCCAGGCAGCGAGTTTTTCTTTGCGTCTTGCCCGCAGAGCTCTTCGCTCTCTGTGGACGCGTCGCCTTCCTCGGCCAGATCGCTGCAGTTTTGAGCAAGTTCGTGGATACTTTTAAGCGATTCGATATCTTCGGAATCCATTTGATCCGTCGACCTTCCCTCTGCTCTCCCAAGTAGAGGTTCTTCGTCGTTATCGAGATCGGCACTGCTGTCGGAAGTGTTGTCAAACTCGTGCCACCACCTGGAACGTTTCCGAATTCTTGTTTCCTCTTCCTGTTCGGCGTCATCCCGACATCGGTTTCTCGAAGGTCCCGGCTGAGGTTCTTCTTCTTCTTCCTGGATGGCCACCATCTGAACCTCAGATGCAAAATCGTTGTCCGATTCATCGTCATTTTCTTCGTTCTCTTCGATGATATGATTGATATGATCAGCGTGGTTTTCCATGTGGACATTGACAATGTTTTCATTGACAAAGCCGATTTGGTTTTGCCGGAAGACCCTCATATGATGATTTATGATAAAATGCAAGAGGAAGATAAATTCCATGTCATTATTGTCTCCGTTGGGCGGTTGATCTTCTGTCGGAATGTGAATATGGTGGCCTATAAGACAATTCAAGCGTGGAGGTGACGATGTATACCAAATAGAAATAGAAATCACGTTTATCCGGTACTTACGATTTGGACCATTGTGGTCTCCGTCTCCTTGTCCATCCATTTGGCTAAAAGAAGTGGAAATTGGAAATACTAATTTAACTTATTCAATCCATAAGACATGTACGTTTTCAAAATTGTAGTCCCCGCCTCCCAAAGACGTATTTATACGTCTTAGCCTTTTGCATCAGAGCTCCATGTTTTTATATCTTTAGAACACAAGATTCTGTAGGCATTGCAAAATCAGTCAAAATCCAGAAAAAAAGGATGTGATTGGGGTGTTTCCTCTTGGGAAAACGGGATCAAATGAGTTAATAATCGATTTGCAGAAAGCTTCGTTCTGTCTTTTTATATTTGAGGATTTATCGCAACTATGTCAATGGAACAACTAAATATTTGAAGATTAAGTAAGAGTGAAGACTGACCGATGCCTTGCAAGGTTTTTACATTGCAGAAGTGAGGAAGAATTTGGCTCCGCCCCCAAAATAATGTGATATCACACAATGTCATTCCCTTCCTTCATAGAAACATTATGACATTTCATTCGAAGACGATTCTCATCCTGTCAAACGTACCTCAAGCAGGAAGAACCGGTCTTTGTAAACTATCGCGAGTTACAAAGCCATCGGAAACCACAGGCGGAAATTCTTTTGCTGGTTCTGCATTACGCTGGTCATGATCATGCTTATCCAGATTAGTTGGGTTAAAGGTCATTCCATTTTGCGTTTCCACATTCTGTCCTTTTTAAAAACCAGCGCGTCAAAGCATCAGTCGCGGCAACAAGACACTTCACCCCCACAGTGCATAGAAATATACAGTCCTCTTTGTAGCCATTCAATCTGAATGCTTTGAATAAAGCACTTTATGGCATCACGCGCAATGTCATCATGATGATGATGATAAATGGATCTCTTGTGCGCTCGCTTGTCATATTGCGCTGCTCGATACGCAGAATATGAATAAACATCGGTGGGCCAGGCATCGTATGAAGTGAAAAGTCTGATAGGGAATCTCATACCTCTCGTTGATGGAGTGCAAAGGTCTTCAAGTCTTCAGATGAAATTTCTTTAAAGGAGCAAAAATGGAACCGACTTGTTTTGTTGTGTTGCAGATCAAACCTCATGGGGACCAAGTTCACGGTATATGACAGTGGTCTGAACCCGATGAAGACCACCACCAGCCTTGAAGACAGCAATATGCGCCAAGAACTCGCAGCCATTTGCTATGTGAGTTCCGTTTGCCTCTCCTTTTTTTTTTTTTTTTTTAACCCTTCTGGTGCGCTATAACTTGCGTTCAGATCCCATTTAGCCAAAGCATTTTATTTGACAAAGTTTAAATTTTAGAAAGGTATAAGGTGACAGTTAGCCATAAGACGGGATGTTTGTTGACAAACTAAGGGTACGATTTTGCTGTTAGCCATTGCAGCCTCATTTTTAGAGCCACTGTGGACAAAATTGGACAGAGGAAGACGGGCGAACATCAGACAGGCCATTATTGCAATCGATGCCCGGTGCGATTTTAAACTGTTGTCAAAGGTCACGGTGCGCATGAAAAACCTTGTCAGCCATGGTGAAACGATGAACGTGACTAAATCTGGCAGTATATAAGTGGATACGTAACCTTGGAGGAAGTCCATAGTGTGACGGGAAAAATATATTCCTGGCACACTCGCTGCCTACAACATACGTACTAAAAATGGTGAGTGACAGACAAAGAAGGATAATTATCTGACGAGGCGGCAATCTGTATGTTAATAACAGACTCTTTTACATGTTTTGGTCCAAACGATAGATTTGTGAACGGCAAGGGGCCTTCATTCAACTGTTAGGGCCACAAATTCGCTCCAAAGCTGCTTGGCATCCATGTTTCCTTAGTACAGTGTTTCTCAATTATTTTATGTTATGCCCCCTTAGCAAGTAGAAAAAAATTTGCGCCCTCCCCACCACTGCCCACTCTCCGCCGTAACTATAAATAATAGCATTTTTGTTGCAAAACATACGTACACCGTAGAGTTAATACTTGCTGCGCACAATAGGCAATGAGCGCGCCACTGCCAACTACTGGAGTGGAGGTGCAATTACACTTTATTGTAGTACGGCAGAAAAAAAGCATGATCCACAGGGTCACACACGCCCCCCTCAACATCGCACCGAGCCCCCCAGGAGGGGGCCGGCTCCCTATTTGAAAAGCACTGCCTTCGTGCAGCTTTGTGACTCAGGAGTAGTGATGTGTAAATGAAGCTTCAAATGTGCTTCATGAACCAGTTGTAGTATTTTTTGAACTCCTCCAGATGTCACTCTCTGTTCAACATTGGGCTGAAAGCACAATAAATATTTAAACCAACAGTGCCATCTAGAGGACTTAAAAATACAGCAGCTGGTTCATGAAGCAAATGTGATGCTTCATTTTCCCATCACTACTCAGCAGCCCCAGCGCATCAATGACACCATAATAGAGCATGTAAAAAAAATAAAAAAATAAAAGACTGAGGAGAAAAGTAATCTCTAAAACTCCCACCAAGCGAGCAGTACATTTCAGGAAAATAGTGATATTGCGGCCGTGGGGAACATCGTGTAAAAGTAGCCTGAGCAACTACAGGCCATCAAAACAATCCCGATCTCTTTTCCACTTGACGGAGGAAGTTATCAATGTGTTGCAACATTGATATTAGATGATATAAAAATGATTGTTTCTCCATTTTGTTTTTGAAACCCAGGAAACCAATGTCTTGGGATTTAAGGGACCTCGTAAAATGAGTGTTGTCATCCCAGGAATGAACATGGACCATGAGAGAGTGTCAATTCGCCCACGAAATGTATGTTTCTCATTAGCCACACGGGCTAATCACTTCAACCTTTAGAATATGCAAATTAGTATTTTGAGCTGAGCTTGTTGACTGACTCTGTTGCATTCTTTTTTCTATTGTAGGACCATGAGTCATTGCTGGCAAGGTGGCAGAACAAAAACACAGAGAGCGTGATTGAACTTCATAACAAAACTCCAGTGTGGAATGATGATACACAATCGTATGTGCTCAACTTCCACGGCAGAGTCACTCAGGCCTCTGTCAAAAATTTCCAAATCATCCACGACAACGACCGTGAGTTTCATCTACCTGAGTCATCAAATTAAGAGTGATCATGTCAAACTTGAAAACAAAACGCCACAAGGAACCAGGGTGTATTTGAATTCAAGCTATAAGAAGCATATCATTTCAAACGGACGCAAACTGGCAGCTTAGGTGTCGCCCCCTAGTGATGGACCAATGAAACTTCATGAAGCACTTGTGGTTATTTTTGACGCCTCTAGATGGCTCTCTTGGTTAAAAGGATCCCGTGAAAATTTGATCAATTTCCATTGCAGAAGCATTTCTCTTTAAACAAAGAGCACCATCTAGATATCACAGGTGCTTCATGAAGCTTCATTTTCTCACCACTAGTTTCCCCTACCAGGCACATTGGGCACCATGTTACTTTCCGATAAGACAAAAAATGGGTATAAATATTATAGCTATATAAATTTAGAACAGTTTGAAATATACAAGTTGTATGTACGGGAAGTCCTTGAATTACGACGTACTCGACCTACGACGCTTCGATTTTACGACGGCCGTGCCTCTTCCATCATTTTAGGTTAACACACAAATGCGACCGAGATTGTTGTTGACTGTTACACGCTTCGCAAAAAATTTGAAGTAGAAAAATAACGAGATTAATGGCAATTAATTATGGATATTTTTTCTTTTTTTTTTTGCAATTAATTAGTTTAAAAAAAATGATCGCTTGACAGCACACGTTCTTATTAGGGCTGTGGACAAAAGTTGATCACAAAAATTGGGAGACAGAAATTTCTATTGATAGGATGATCAATTTTAGTGACAACTAGTGATGGGTAAATGAAGCTTCAAATGTGCTTCATGAATCAGTTGTAGTATTTTTGGACTCCTCTAGGTGGCACTCACATTGGGCTGAAAGAGCAATGAATTGCCATTTTTTAAAACCCTTTATTTTAACCAACAGTGCCATCTAGAGGACTCAAAAATACAGCAGCTGGTTCATGAAGCAAATTTGAAGCTTCATTTTCCCATCACTAGTGACAACTCTAGTTATTAATTGACGAAATGAATGTAACTGTTATATTTGCAATGTCTTCAATTTCTTTATTCATCATTTCAGCTGACTACATTGTGATGCAGTTTGGCCGCGTGGCGGAGGACGTCTTCACCATGGACTATAACTATCCAATGTGTGCCCTTCAAGCCTTTGCCATCGCCCTCTCCAGCTTTGACAGCAAGTTAGCCTGCGAATAGACGACGGCAGCAGCAGGAATGCCACCTGGACCATGAGCGGTCTTCGTCAAGGGCTGTCAATGCAACAATGGGGCTGGCCCAAATTTCAAAACACAAATTACCCCGGACGTCCTGCATATCACAAAATGCTTTGTGGGCCTCAAGTTTGGCATGAATGCGCGTGTGTGTGGTGGCGGGTATGAGAGGCATCAAGCACAAAGCGTAATGCACTTTTAAGAAAATGAAATTTGTAAACATTAGAGTGTGTGTACATTCTTAAGATCCACTGTTCCTTTTATGTACTAGCTAGAGCGGTTTAACATTGTGACTAATAATTGCATATTTGTAAGTTTTTTTGGAGTTGGCTACATTTTATGTACCAGTCATGAAAATAACCCATAGTTAAAAAAACAAAAAAAAACATCCTCAAGCATGAATACTTCTACAGTTTCTCGATTCAAAATAACATGCATGTCAAAAGCTATTTATTTTTGTTATTTATGTATTTATTCCATGTTTTGTTCTTCTCTGGACAGTATTGGCTCTTTGGAGCTGCAAGCACATCAAAGACAAAGCATCCACGGGAAAACGATGGGACCTGAGCAGGGCAAAGGCATGTTACACTGTGCTGTGTACCGTCCATTATGGTGTCGCTGGCTCTCTCACATGTGTGAATGTAAAGAATAATGGTGCACTTTAATTTAAAGCCAGTAGTGGATGAAATTGCTGTCAAATTGTTTCTTGTGCCTTTGAACACTAAACTGCAGTGTGGCGCTTTGGCTGTAAAGTGAGCTCTTTGCCGTTCTTGCTAAACGTACATCGGTGGCGGGCTGTGCATTTCATACGTATAGGCCTTCAGTGAAGTCCTACTTGATTAAATCCCCCTCATAATTTGACACCACGGCTGGAGAAATAATGAAAGGAAAGAAAGACACTTACACACGACTGAGCGAGTGAAGGAAGACCTAGCTTCTCTTGAAAAGTCCGATTTGAAAATGGCGTCGCGAGCGTATCTGCAATTAAATCCGCACTTTGCCTTCCTTCGTTGGTTTAAAAAATAAAAAAATCAATAATATTTTAGATTTTCGTGCGGTCGCCAGTTACGACTTTCTGGCGTGTTGATTCTGCATAGCGCTGCCCCCTCATGAGTGAATATCCGATCACAAGACGCGTTCATCAACGTCAACGTAAGGCCAGCGAGAAGGCTTTACTGTCATCAACTGCTCTGATTGGCTATCGCAACTGCCTATCAACGCTCACACAAAAGAGAGGCCCGCACGATTGTATCTGAAGGCCTCTGAAAAAATAGTGCGTGCTCCTGGTATTGTGAAATCTGCCTGGCAACACGAGCTATCTGAATTCTGATTGGATAAAAACAATCACCTAAAAATGACAATGCTAGGATATAATATGTGAAAAATATGATTCTGATTTCTTGATTATGGCTGTTAGGCCAGCAGAGAAGGCCTTGAAGGCCCGCCACTGCGGTCACTAAACAGGTGCAGAGCTGGTTTTAATCAATCCAACAACCAACATGATGAAAAGCCCAAATTGAACAATCTTGGCTTGGTTCGAGATTATTTTCCATTTCGCTCAGATGTGACATTGTGCTGAATATCATGTCTGAAGTCTCTTCGAAATGTTTGCGAGCGGACATGGATTCGTCACAGCCTCAACACTTGCATATTGCATCCATTTGTGTCCTTGAAATATTTTTATACTCAGTTGGGTATGCGCCTCATCTAAAATGTAGGATGTTTATATAGAGAAGTGCAGATGTTCCTTTCTGGGTGACTTTCTTTAGCGACAATTTTGTACTTCATCATTATCAGAAAAAAAAAAATAAAAAATCATAATGAAGGCAAAGAACAATCTCGGACACTGCAAATTGTTCCGGTGGATCACGAGGAAATCTTGATGAGATGTGTTATTCTTGTACTCAATTGTGTTCTAACTATTTTGGATTTCAATTTTTGTTGATACTTTGCTGTGAAGTCTGCTTTTTCGGTACGTGTTCGGAATCCCCCGCTTCTCTCTGTTTTCGGTGCTTGTGATGCTGTACAGTGAATGCCGTACGTTTGAATCATGTCATGGTATACGACACTCTTTGATTAGGACAAGAAAAGGTGAACAAATAAAACTTAAGTATGTTTTTGTTTGTCCTCTTAAAACACTGCAAAGGTTGCTCACCGCACATCGTTCAGCTTTGTTGCGATAAATATAGTTAATGTAGTTAAGGTTCCACGTTGAATTCATGAACATTTGTTATCATTTGTAATATTACAGACACCCTAAGGGCAGTGACGGTAAATGAAGCGTCAAATCTGCTTCATGAACCAGTTGTAGTATTTTTGGACTCCTCTAGATGGCACTCTCTGTTCAAAGCACAATGAATTGCCATCTTTTATTTAAAGCAACAGTGCCATCTAGAGGACTCAGAAATACAACAGCTGGTTCATGAAGCAAATTTGAAGCTTCATTTTCACATCACTACCTAAGGACGTCAAATAAATTTTTGTCACAGGTCGCATCACAGTTATGGTTAAACGTAATAAATATATGATTGCCTCATATTAAATAATCACAAACACGTTGATGAACGTGAACTGTGAAATCAGAAACCGGTAAAATCTGTTCAGATTGTACATTTATTTTAAAAGGGAGATTGGCGGCAAAAAAGTTTTTAAAAGCAGAGACGATTCAGCAATTTTGGTAATTTAGCAAGAAACAAGAAGTTGATGTACAAAATTTGCTTTCACGGGTCACATAAAATAAATATGTAGGCCGGATCTAGCCCCTAGGCCCTGAGTTTGAAACCTGTGCTCTAAAATGACATGGTTGAAAAAAAAGTGAACTCTTGCATCCCCTCCCAAAAAGCAAAATCTCAAATGACAAAAAAAAAGAAAAAAAAAAAGAGATGACTTGGTGATGAGGATATCCTGTGCAGCACTTTACGTCTCCCTCCTGTTTCGCATCCTCAACCCACTGACCTCTTTGGGAACGTCTATGTGGACATTATTGTCAGTCTCTGCAACAGCTAACGTCGACAAATATTGTGTCTCCTCCTCCTCAGTGTTGGGACATCCCGTACTACTAAACTGAAGGCTTTCCGCCTCTGTCACCGGATCTTCCTCATCAGCTTCTTCCTCCTCGGTCCCATCATCTTCATCCACATCCTCTTCCTTTTCATCATCTTCCTCCTCCTCCTCCTCCTTCTCCACCTCCTCATAGGTATCTTCTTTTGGGTAGTGAAATACATTTCTGTGGTCATTAAAACTTATATGTTTCCTGCCTCCTTTAGCTTGTAGCTCGTTGTGTACTTGCAGACCTAATCTCTCCTGTTGTGTATTTGTCGTCGCTTGGGAGCCAAGTGGAGCCAGCAAAAGTCTTTTCTCAGCTTCTACTTCTTCCTCCTCTTCTTCGGCTACCTCCTCTTCCTCTTCTGGTTCCACCTCCTCTTCCTCTTCCGTATCTTCCTCAACATTTTCCTCTTCCTCGTCTTCATCCTCCTCTTGTACGATGGACAGTTTCCTTGCGAGAACCTCTTCCTCCTCTTGCTCCATTCGCTCTGCGAGGGCCTCCGCAGTCGGCTGGGTGATGGGCTTCTCCGGGGCCACACGGTCAAATTCACATTTGTAATCGGGTACTTCATACACAGGGTAGGTCTCCTCTGGGTAGCCTGTTAAAAAAAAAAAAAAGATTGTCGATTTGCATGCTCTCCTGTTGTTACCAGTAGTTGAATGTGTTATATTTAACACATTTATGTTTGATTTATGTCGTACTTTTGTTTTTTTTCCCTCCCAGTAAAACCAGGTTGCGTTTAAAATAATGACATCCAGGTCAGTTCCATATTTAACTTTCTTTACTCAATTGAGCATTGCTTGTCAATTTCATGAATAAAACTTTTGCCATTTGGCGAATTTGGAGCGGCTGTTTATTCAGTTGGGCCGTATTTATTTTTATACTTTACCAAATCTTCTCGCGGGCCGGATTAAACCCATTTGCGGGCCAGATCCGGCCCCCGTGCCGTATGTTTGACACCCCTGCTCTAGATGCACATTTATGGGATTTAGCCACTCATTCATACACACCGCTGCCCGGAAGAGGCCCGGCAGAGTCTTACATGAACAAGACCTTAGCTTGACAGTAGGAAGGAAAAACTCCTTTCAGATGGGAAGGAAATAAAGTAGTTGTAAAATGACAGAGGACATATACCTTCCCAGTCTGCACTGTAAGGGACTTCCTCTGCCTCCATCTCTGGGGAGGCACCTTCCACGCGACCCTCTTGCATCAGCTGTGCAATCTGCCTCAGCTGCCGCAGGAGTTTGTCTTCCTTCTTTGTAGGAGTCGACTTGCTTTTCCTGCGTCTTCCACTGTGGGGCAGCAGAGAGACAAAGCAGACAAAAGCACACTGAGCTTTTTTTGTTTTTTTACTGCATGCAGTAAAACCACTGATTTTTGTTTGTTTGTTTACAAATTTCCTTTGATTTAATTCCCAAGAATGAAGTAATTTGTTCCAACATGAATTTATTATTTTTGGAGTCAGCCTGTGCAGTGTATCAACAATAACAATAATATTAACCATAACTAACCTCCCGGAGGCACACGATTTTCCCGAGACATTTCTTGCCTTGATCCTTTCCGACTGAAGTAGTCGCTCCTGTAGGCTGGCAAGCTCATCATCAGTTGCTAGGAGAAGCACAAACACTTAATATGACGTATGGAAATATAATGAGCATCAGTGAAACTGCTAGAGTATTTAAAAAGATCAATAAACTTCCCAGATAAACTTGTGTTGACTTTTTATAACCACTGTTTCATTAAGATATTGATTTTTTTTTTAATCCCAATCATGAATCTAACTTTAGAACATTTATATTTCCATTTAAAAATTCAGAGAGTAGGCCTTACCTATATTCCTCCCCATGCTCACAGTTGAACTGAACTGTCCTGATTTTGTTGCATTCTTGTCCTTGCAAGTCAACTGTCGACAGGAAAATATTAGAGGCATGATTGCTGTGAAATAATAATAATAATAATACTAATAATAATAATAACCTTGTATATGATGTAAAGGATGTAAAGAAGAATTCCAAATCCATATATGGGTATGACTTGAGCCATCAGGTTGTTTTTTTTACCACGTCCAATGCTTCTGACTTTGGCAGCGGCCTCGACGTTGTACGTCATGGACTGGAACGGGTCTGCAACCCACTGCTGCGGGTCATCGGACAACGACACCGGATGCATCCCTGGGGGATGGAACCCAGGGCCAACTACACAAGATGACATGTGGTCAATATTATTAGGCTTTGAAATAGAAATAATCCATAAATAATAACATGAAGGTGGGTAAGATGCAATTCTGTGAAGATGAACAAATTCTTTGCCCTAAAACAAAGTGAAAAATACCAATTTAGTGTTATTTGTATTATTGATATTTGTATTTTACGGCAGTATGCTTTTACTGGTTTGGCCCACTCGACTCACGACTCAAATTCAGCGGAGCTACAATGAGTTTATTTCTTCTGTCTGGATTTTATGCTTATTGCGCACAGCGTTTGATTAAAAATGAAATGGAATTTAAAAAAATAAAAGACACATTCATGTATCATAATTCATAGACTAATTTGAAAACATGGAAATAATCATTTACTGCAAAAGATAATTACTTTTCCATCACACTGCACATTTAGGCAACATAATGACATGATGAGACCAAGCACTTGTCTAATGTAACAGCTGGCAGCAAAAACAACAACAAGATGAAAGGTGGATGGAAGATGACGTCATAAATCTGCTCACCCTGTGGTTTTCCCATCTCTTTTTTGGCTCTGGGTAAAAGCATCCTTGGCAAGAAGAGAGACACACAGAGGACCGAGCATGATATTAACGTCACTTTCTGACAGGTCGTGATGGACATGTTGTCTAACTCAGCAACAGCCGCCCATTGCCTTCTCTTGAACAGAAAATCCAGTATTCCCGCCGCTCGTCACTCATCTGGTGAAGTCGTGCTCAGATTAGAGCAGATTATATGAGCAGTTTTTATAGGCTGTGAGGAATATTATCAACTAATCCCCAGAGAGGGAAACAACTGGCCATTTCCAGCAGTATTCGGCTCATAGACAGACGGTTGGCTTTGATAGAAACAAAATGACAACAAACGAGACAGAAATATCATATTTTAGTATCAAACTTTGGGGAAAAAAACTCCCGTTTAGCAAGTGTTGAATACTAAAAATGTATTGATTATAAAAAAATTAATAAACCAATCTTCTATTTTATCTACGGCCCATGAATGCAGCACGTGACCTAAAGAAAACCGCATCCTAATATTGCAGTTCCTGGAGTGCGCTTCTCTTATTTCACCAGCAGATGGCAGTGCAGGCTTGTGTACAAACCAAATTATTTTTTGTTGTCAATGGCAGTGACTTTTCAGTTGGGTGGGGGCACAGAAGAAACACCATGGAGCTCTCCTTCCTCAACAAAGCAAACACCAGGACGACGGCTAAGCAAAGAAGCTTTCCTGACAACATTGGCATTTATAATGAACATCAAATCACTACAAATACACAAAGGTAAATTAAAAATAATAGGAGCTTAAATAATGATGATCAATTTACTCACAAATGTAATTAAGAGTGAAACCTGGGCCTGTTTAGATGAATTTTTCTGCTGCCTGAATGGCAACAGATGGATACACAGGTTAATTGTACTTCCTACCATCTCACGGAAGAACATTTCTTTGTTCGGCCTGTTACTATACATCACTTGCATAGAGAGACGAACAAAGAACAAACAAATAATATTTTTTTTAAGTGTAATGGGATCATTTGTCATTATTAGATTGTGTTTTTCTGAAACTAAGTTCACATATATGGACTGGCAACAAAATGTGTGCGTATTAGTCCAATAGATGCTAATGTCAAGTTAAATCAAATCCAAGTAAGGCTACAGTTAGAAATTTGAACAATTTCACTCGCACAGTGACATTTTTCAAGCCGTCTGAGCATTTTTCCAGTGACGGACATTTTAAAGCCATGTCAGCTCTGTTAAGGCCTTTCATTTAAGGCCAAAGGCACAAAGGTCAAGTAGGTTGGACCGCGGGGAGTTATTAGCAAAGACCAAGGCGGAGACAAAAAGTCCCACATGCATATTTCAAAGAATACTTACCTCTCGTGTCGTGAATACAGATCAAGGGGACACAACGTTAAGAAATATTTTTTGATGATGATGTCCAGGTAAAACGAATGGACTTATTACCTTCTATATCCGTCAATTGCAGTGAATGATTTAAATTCAGGTTAACAGAATCAGGAACATCATTTAACTGTTACGGAGTGTTTTGAAGGAAAAAAAACCCCACAGCAATCCACTTATCTATATTTACCGGTAAGATGTGCAGCAAATAACTAACCATTCTCCGGTGTGATCATTTTCTTTTTTATCCACTGAACAGCAAGATCGATACTGTACTACTCAAGGTGGCTGCAGGGCTGGTTGCGACATAGCCAGCCCATTATAGTTAAGTGTTCATACAAGGAGGACACTCAACTCTATTGGCGTCTTATTTCTGCAGCCAAGCGCGATTTCATTTCACTCAAGCATTGCTTGCTGACCATTTTAATCTCGGACCATGAACTGGTGACCTTCATTTGACAGCTTCATTTGCTGACCACAAGGCAGACGGGCGGGCCAGGGCTCGACAGTCTCTGATTTATCATCGGCTAAAATAACAAAACAGCGATTGAAAGTTATCAACATGGGCAACTTTCTTTTGGTTTTTGCATCAAGACACGATTTTTGCGCTGGAAAATTTAAAAAACGGGAGTAAAAAACTTTTAAGCTACTAGAACAGTCTTTGATTTAAAATGTACTTCATAATTGGTGATTTGACATTAATTCTAATATATTATTCGATACCTCTTAAAAAGCTTTACAAAAATAGTAATAGAAAAAAATGCAATTAATCGCAATTAATTACAGAATTATTTTGCGATTAATTAGTAAAAAAATGTAATCGCTTGACAGCATTCATTTGAATTTATCTTTTTAATACAATACTGAGGAATCAGCACCTTGAGATAATGTAAAGTGTTGGCAAAAAAAGTGAGTAAAAACATCCAAATTGTGCCCTCAGTGTCAATATTGTGTGTGGCCACCATTATTTTTCCAGGCTTGCCTTAACGATCTTGGCCATGGTGTTCACACCTGCTCACCATTCACACCTGAGACCTAATTGTAACACTAATGAGTCACATAAAAACAGGGAGGGAAACTAGCGAATTGGGCTTCACACTTTTGTATGCTTGTGTGCTCATCTCAAATCATCTTTCCCCATTGATATGAATAGAACTACCTTCAATCTGTTCCAGCCCCCCTCCGAAAAAAAATGCTGGGTTATTTAAACCCATTTTTTTAATTAGATTTTGAGCTAACAAGAGGTGAAAACAAATTAAATAAAATATCCTGACTTGATTTTGTTTCATTATAATTATCTGTGGTTGAGTTTTGTTTTTTTTTTATTTAATTTTTTTTTTGGGGGGGGGGGTTGTGTACAAACTCTACACCGTGACTACAGGCACTTTATATTGCAGCAAAATGTCAATGTCCGTATTGTCCCACTAAAAGATGTAAAAAAATATTTCAAAAAAAGGGAACATCTAAAAATAATGGCCTTATTATCGGACGCTGTGATACCAGCGCTAATAAAATGTGTCTGCGTTCTAACATTAGGCATCGAAATAAACCTTGCGCTGTGAAGTTTACAACTAGTGCTAGCACAAAGTAAACCACAGTTCCATGTCCTGGCTTGTCTCCATATTTTTAGGCGACTATTTTACTTTATTAAAATCTGGTTTAGTTACCGAGCTAAATTGACAATTCATACTGCAGTTGCATTCAGGCACAAATTCGGGATATGAAAAAGCAGGAATAGTGAGGGAAATTCAGGCAGCTGGCATAGATGAATTATTATTATTGGCCATGCCATACTGTCGCTATAAGCTTTTAATCCGACGAAACAAATATGCATTTGTGTGCCCTCTCTGGGTGAATGGATTATAGATTATCGCTGCCAGGCAGCATATGATGCCAACAGCGATTATTGCTGTATGTTGAATAAAGCAGATATCACTGTTAGGGAACATTTGGCACCAGGAACCGGTCCAAAGTAAGTTGGTCATGCTGCAGTGTTTCACACACACTTTTGTTTGTTCTTTTTTTCAACGATAAAATGTCAGTATGATCATTTCACTGTTGTAAGAGTCGGCTAAATTGTCTACTGGCTATAAAAGTACTTCTACGCCGTTGCTCTCATTGGACTTTTGTTGAAATAAGTCATGAAAAAAAGCTATAAATATCAGATGACTGATATAAAGTGGTGTCTTGATATATGCTGTTGATTTACGATCTTCTCAAGATTTTTTTTTTCTTTGTTTTTTGCAAGATATGAAGACTTTTGAATTGATTTTTTTCAATCACTCCAAGTTTCACTTCAGACACCAGGGTCTTCAAATCCCAGTCCATCCCCAGGAAGTGGGTGGGTTGCTTCAGGAAGGGCATAAAGCTACTCCTCCTCCTTCTTCCAAAATATTGGCAAAAAAGTTTGTATTATTTTGAATCACAGCTGTACTTGACGACCTGGTAGCCCATTTGTTGCTAGCGTTAACTCATCAGTAAGGATATTTTATTTGATTTGTTTTCACCTCTTGTTGGCTCAAAATCGAATCAAAAATGGATTTAAATGACCCAGCATTGGTTCGCTACCTTTTCGGCGCGAGGTTGGCCATTTCACCAAATTTGGGTTCATTTTGACCCAGAAGTTTTTTAGTGGGCATGTTATTTCTCAAATTTCCCCATTGTGGGACTAATAAAGGACATCTTTATTTCTCTATGATTTTATAAAGTAAAATATTCTACTGTGTTATTTTTCTTATTAGAAATACCCAACAATTTTTTTTTTAGGGGGGGGGTACGGAACAGATTAAAGGTATTTCCATTCATTTCAATGGGGAAAGATGATTTTGAGCTACGAGCATGGTTTTAAATGAAACTAAACTCATATGTCAAGGCAGAAGCGTACCCCACGATGCTTGTTTTTTTTTATTTATTTTTTTTTAACGTAACCACATGCATACTTTCCAAATGTTGCTGTATGTAGTTTGTCGCTTTGTCTTGTCTCAATGGTGTCATTCTGCAGGTGCGCTCGACGCACGGCGCACCGTGTTCCATATTGTTAATGCCAGCTCTCGCCCTCTAGCTGTTTACCATGCCTCTCTCCTATCAAGCCTTTAATTACTAAATTATTCTTCATTGAGCTCAATTAAAACACATTAGACTGTGCTACTTCAAAAAAAAAAAAAAAAAATCAACGATTGCCGCGACTAAACAAAACACAGGAGAGTCGATCGCGGCCTACGCTCTATTGTCTGTTAGCAATAAATGAGATTGTGTTATTCTCTGGATCAAAGTCTTATTATGCTAAGAGCAAAATATAAGATTGACTTTTCAAAAGCGCTCAAGCACCTCCTGAAGAGAAATGGATTCACATATGTGGCAATCAGCGTAGTGAGCGCACCTTCCACAAACAAAATGACATTTTAGGAAAAGAAATGCTTTTCTTTCCCTCTTCATGCAAGCGATTTGTTGTGCAATGTCACCTTACTCAACAGTGGCGGATCAGGTTTACATCATTACCCACAGCCCCGCCTCTCCATGCCTCTATCTAAATCAGCCAATTTATTTCCAAATTGCATGTCGAGTGTAGGTGCAAGGGCTTATGGAACGATATTAAATCAATATACTCCTTAGGTATATATTTTGAGGAGGCTTTAATTTTGTTTTTTTCCCTCTTTTTGATGATATTGAGAGTCATGAAGGACACGCTGTCACAAATATGAACCGGGTATATTGATGGGAAAGAGATGGTTGCAAAAAGTGAATGAGGTGGATTAATGGGCTAAAGAAATGCTTTATGGTATCCAGACCTTGACAAGTTTTTTTTTTTTTTTTTTTACTTGTATGCTTGCCTGTCAGCACTCTGCACTCTGTCTGTAATTTATGAGCATCAACAGCATACAGCCTGTCACCGAGGGATGCCATTTAAATTTGTCTTGCTTTGCAATCATGAATAAAAACTCATAAAGCAAAGTCATATTAGATATGTGTTTTTGTGGCAAGCTTAAATGGGAGTTCAACGGAGTTAAGGAAGAGAAAAAAAATTAAAAAAATACCGGCACAATATGCACAATGGCAACAACATTAGCAACACCCACATAATCTAATGAGAGGTGATAAATTCAAACGTTACAGAGATGATGAATCACAGAGATGTTATTAAGAATGTGGAGCTCTCTTAATTACAAAAATAAACTTTACCAAACTAAAGACCTCTTTGACACTATCAATAAACAGCAACAAAAAAAGCTAATTTTACGTTCCTTTTGATGTCTTGGCAATGTAATACAGAATTCTATAAAAGGTTTAGCACGAGTACTTATAATTTATTATACGTTTCTCAGCATTATTAGTTGTAACTCTCTTCATAACAAGCAGCCATTTGGCAAAGAGTAAACATTTCATAGATTTGCTCACGTACGCTTGGCATAAAAACTGGAAAAGGACGTCTTTTTTTTTAATTTATTAATTTTTTTTATTATACGTCAAAGGCACACCATACAATTTAAGTGTCTGAAAGTAGACTACATGTTAGACCAAATGTAAGCAGGTCTAAGTTGTGGCGCAGGTGGATTAAAAGTATTTTTTATGCATGGACCCCAGCTAGACGCGGACCTCTCCTGCTATGAATTTAAAGAGAATGAGGGGAGCCATTGGTCAGAAGGCGCAAACACTCATTTCTACTCCGCCTATGAAAATATGAGAAGAAAAAAAAACTCCCCCCATGTGTAATTAGACCGCATTTTACGCTAGACTTGTGCTGGGCGCGAAAATAAACCAATCAGATATATTTGCCAAGTCTAGCGTAATGTTAACAAATAATGCAAAAGGCCATAGACGGACTAATGAAAAGTGTTTCTTTGAATGTGATCTAACACTTAAAACAATGGATATTAGACCACAAATGTACAGCAACACATCATGAAAAAAATACTACTATTACTACAGTATGAGTCAATAACAGTTGTGGTGAAACTCTTCTTTTTTTGTCTTTGCATTATTGCATTATACTGCCTTCTGGTGGCCAAGTTGTGCACACCAGAAGGAGCCACAAGCTGTTTAATTCTTGGCATGGTATTTGATGATTTTATTCCCATATGTTTTAAAGTAAAATACTGTCGAGTTTTCTTTTTCTTTTTTAAAAACCAAACTTTTTTTTTGAAGGCTGAAACAAGAGTATTTGTATTCGCAGAACAAATGAAACTTGTATCTCAGCGCGCCACTGATTTGGGCCTCCTGTTAGTTAGCTTCATACAAGTCTATAATGTGGATTTATGTGATTGTTATTATTCACTAGCAACCCTCCTGGTAACAATTCATATTTGGAATTATAACTCTCCATGTCAGAGAATTAGTTGTAATAACACTGTTATTCCACTTTGTACAAAATCTTTCAACACAATGTTAACATCAATAAGAGCGGAATCCACGTGAAATCATCAAGTGCAGACCACATTGTAGGACTGAATACACGTGATTATGGCCAGGTTTGTTTACCTTTTCCAAAAATGTTTGCCATGAGCCAAAACAGACATTGTTTTCCATATGTTGTCTTAATTGTTACCATGGCAACTGAGAGAACAAATGAGAAAACGGTGTGGTTGAAAGGAGGGGTGTTGAAAGGCGCGCTGTGAGTCTACCTTATATGAGTGTGTCTTTTGAGTGTATGGAATGTTGTGTAAACCCCCCCCCCCCTCAAAATTATGATTAAGTCCATATTTGCCACAGCACTCTGTTTGATGTGTTCTTGCGTGTCTTTGACCCTTCGAAATTTGCCAAAACATGCAACACAAAAGATTTGGATTAATTTGTTCTTTTTGCTCAAGTCATTGTGCTCCATTTTAAAGCGCAGCATGTTTCCCCAGTGTGTTTCTGGCACCTTGAATGTCCTTAACCAGCACTAACACAAGATAATGATGGTGCTCAACAAAAAAAAAAAAAAGAGAGAGATTGGTTTTGAATTATTAACAAGTTAACTTTGTAGTGGCGGCACTTTATCCCAGAGGACAAACATCCCCAAATGTTTGCAAAATATAATTAAGCCGAGGCATCTTTAAATGTCATTGCAGCCTGTGCCATGTTTCAAATTGTTCTGCATCAACAGAATTTAACGAGATGGCTAAGGAATCCATTTCCTGCAAGCATGTGATAAGCCGCACATACAGTGGAGCACTTTCATTGATTGCCAAAATAAAGCATTTTGTATGCAAATGGAGGAATGGAGTGGCTAAGCTGATTCAGCCTCATGGACACCGAATAATGGTCTTTACAATTAATACTTTTACATGCTATCCATTGAAGAATTCATCTTTCATTTAAAGGCTCCAAAACATTGACACGTGCCCAGAAAGGAGGGGAAAATGCACGGCGTTCCAATGGATTAATAAGAGCGCCAGCAAACAAATAAAGCCATGCATCTCTCCCTCCCCCGGAGTGCGGTCCATTCGTTGTCATCTCATGCTTCTGCACATTTTGGATTAACAGATAATCTTTGAACATGAAGGAAGGTCTGCTAACCCTGAGGGGGTGCCGTGTAGCGAGTGAAAGGGAGCACAGGATTGGAGGCAGTGTTGCATTGTTTGGGCGTAATGTGCTTGTCTTGTGCTTGTAAACATGCAGCGCTTTTTGTTGAGCCCGTACGACCTTAAATAGCCCCGCTCCAGGTTGTGTTGCCGGAATGAACAGATAAAGGACAGCGGGTCAGGGATGGGCGCTATTAGATGCCTCCATTTGGGATCCCAGGAAATAGCCTGATTCATTAAGCGCTAATGCTAACGAATGTTTTCTCTCTTGCATTTGTGGGCCGTTCGGTTACTCAGACCGCCCCCCCCAAAAAAATAGTGCCAGGGTCCAATGCATCAGGAAATAACGAGGATCCCGGATTGAATTTGTAGTCAAGGGAGGAGCGCATCTCATTATGATTATTATTATTATTATTAATTATTATTAGATATAATTATTTTCCATTTTTTATTATTTAGTATATTTTTAATTATTAATACATTTCAAACCATTCATTCATTCAAATGTATTAAATCTGTAGATGGGACTGAAATCATGAATGAAATAAGGAAAATGTAGTGTGCTCCAGAAATCTAAAATAAATTGATTTTTAATTTTGCTTTTATTTAACCTGTTTTGATTTGCTTCTTTTTTAGCATGCCTAATATAATCTACGCACTCAAAATGCAGTGTAGAAATATCCAAACCAACACAGGTGGACACAATAAACGTGTACAAACAATTAAAACAAAAATGATAAAAGATATAAATTTATTGAAAATCAGCTTGCGGAACACAACATTTAAAAATTTACCAGGAGATGATAGATGGAGTGTTTTGGTAACCTCACTTCATCGGAGGAAAAAAAATACATTTTATTTTAAATGAAAGTGAACAAAAGGATGACAACAAAATATCCGTCTTTGACACACCACAGTATTTAGAAAATAAAACATTAACGAGGTTTATTCATTTCATTTTTTTCAAGTTCGGCGGGCCGGATTAAAACGTTTAACGGGCCGCATGTGGCCCCTGGGCCGTAGTTTGCCCACGCCTGACCTAAAATGAAGGGCAGCCGCAAAATATGTTGACAGCAGAGTGTGAAGTCAATGACGCAGCCGAGTGGAAAGGCGTGATGATGATGGTAATGACGATGACGAAAATGATGATGACGATGACGACGATGATGACGACGACGACGATGATGACGACGACGACGATGATGGGGCTGACCCCTCTGATTAGATGAGTGTGAGGATTGGGATGAAGAAAAAATCCCCACTCTGCTGCCCAGGCTGGAATTTTGTGCTTGAGAAGTGTTTAACTTTGTCAAATCCCAGTTCCCCCCTCAGCGGGGAGTCTGGTCTGTTCCCAGATTTCAACTCTCGAGACTGAGCCTGTTGGGGTAGGGGGGCTTGGTTGTTTGTGTCTTGAGGAGTGGGTAGGGGATCAATAGGATAGCAGCTGGCCTGTTAGACAGAGGTAAAGCTAAGCTAGCAGAGAGCGAGTGAGGGGGAGGGGGAGGTGGGGGGGGGAGATAGTGAACGCTGCAGCTATCTGAGCAGGAATTATCCATGACACCTGGGCTCTCAAGCAGCAACCTTTAAGCACATGATTTGGGATCAGCTCTTTTGCAGGATGGCACATTCAGCACATTCAATTGCCGGCATTTTGCTCTGTTTGCTGTCCCCTCCCAAAAAAAAAAATAAAAAATCCCTCAGTTATTTGTTTAGAAGGGCTGTCATTGTTAAATCCGCACGCTTACATTGTTCCAGGAAGATGAATTCAATTCTGTTTTGTTCCATCTTCAGCTTCACTTAGTTGTCAAAGAGACGTAGGAAATAAATCTCCTCTCAGTCATTGAGTTCGGCCCATGTGTTTTTCTGCACCAATGAGTTGAAAAATGTTCTAACTTTCAGGTGATAACATATAATATAAAATAATCTCCTTTCGCAGGTGGAGGGGTGTCAATAAAATAAATACAGCCGAGAACAAATGCGCCATCTCTTATCTCTTTCCAATCGGCTGCTTCAAACACACAAACAGAATCCGTTTTTGCCTGCGAAACTCAGGATGGGAAGAACATGTTGGCTTACAAAAGGTTAGCAATTATTTATTGTAGATCTAATGACTGATACTGGAGTTGGAGCATGTTGTCGGGGAATAACGATGTCACGGTTTATCTTCCAAACGAAGGCCCATTAATCCAGTGTTATGGAAAAATGCTGATAAAAACATACGGAACGTTTTGTAACAAGTGGCATGAATTTGCACTTTGACTGTCAGGGAATATACCTTTGTTTAGTGCAAGATCCCAACAAAGGCTCAGGTAGCGATGGGAAAATGAAGCTTCAAATCTGCTTCATGAACCAGCTGCTGTATTTTTGAGTCCTCTAGATGGCACTGTTGGGTTAAATAAAGGCTTTCAAATATGGCAATTGAGTGTGCTCTCAGCCCAATGTTGAACAGAGAGTGCCATCTAGAGGAGGCCAAAAATACTACAACTGGTTTATGAAGCAGATATGAAGCTTCATTTTCCCATCGCTAGCTCAGGGATCATAAAAACTCTTCGAAAACGTTGACATCATGTTTGGGTCCTCACGAGTGATTATTCATTGTTGATAGGCTGATGCAAAAAGTCTATTAAAGGAGCACCTTTTGGATTTTTAAGATGGAGGAGAGGCAATTTAAAATTCCTTCTCACGTAGGTGTCAATTATTTGTGAATTTTAGCTATTGACCCGTGCGAAAAATGGGAGTTTACTGTAGGTAACAATTTACCATCCCCTCCAAATATTTAAACACACAGCCATTAATGTTGAAACCACCTGCAACAAAGGTGAGCACACCCTATAGTGAGAATGTCAAAATTTGTGTGCATCTACGCAAAATATACACAGATATACATTTCCTGTTATTTTGGATGAGACATAAATTTAAAATAATTGTTAATATAGGACCATCATGGTGGATTGGTGGATTTTTTTTGATTTTTTTTTAATCAACCTAACAAAGGCAAAGAAGACCCGTATGGTTCACGTGTCCTCTATTTGTTTTTGTACAAGGAAGCCAACAGAGCTGAGACTCAAGAAGGCTTTGCTTGGACATCCCTCCATCGCACATAACTTGTTGAATAAAACATCTGTCTCGCAGCACAAGCTAAGAGCAACAAGAGGTTCGTTTGCAGAGATGAAACTGCCCCCCATCCCCACCGACGCTCGAGAGAGTTTAGCCTTGATGCATTTAACACCGTCCCCCAAAACCTGCGTTGACAAGTTATCTGTGACCTGTGGTGAGAGCAGAAATAGCTGCGGTGAAAATCAATCTTCGCCTCTCCTCTCGCCTTGAATACCAGCGGAGCAAACAAACAGGCCTAAACAATACAATATATAGCACATATCAATTACACTAAATGCCTCAGTATCTATACTTCACTGTCGCAGGCACACGGCGGCTACAAGGCGCACACGCTGCTGTAAGACGATAATGGCGCTGCATTGTTCCTCACCATCTGGTGCACTGATAAGGCCTGCCTGCGCATACTTGATAATGAGAACAGGCAAAGGAGAAACTGAGTGTTAAACATTTCTTTGGCCCATGAAAAAGGTTCCATTAAGTCCACTGACCCCAATTGAATATTAATGAGCTAATTAACGGATTTATTGTTGTGCACAATTCCTGGAGGGCCAATTTTTTTTTTCAAGTGCTATTATTTTTTTTCTAATTATTTTCTGTACTTTATATAATTGAATCTTTGTAGCTGCCAGCATCCCCGTTTGTGTCTTGGTGACGAGAGGGGGAAAAAAACCCAAAAAACAAACATTTGGAATCCCTAATTTCTTCTTTAAGCTTGATGTGACTGCGAAATAGACATGATTTTGGATACCGGAGTGCACAGCTTCTAATATCCGATGACCGAAGTGGACAATATTGCTTGTCTTCGGCAGGCAAATGCAAGCAAATGAAACGGCGGTGTTGGATTCCAAAAGTGCAATTACGTGGGTTAGTGCAGGCTACATTGCATGCAGGGTTTGACAAAGGTTTAACTGTGCACAGACAGCTGGTGTTGATAGATAGCATAATCAGCTGATTTAAAGGATGCACTGAAGCAGTCCTCAGTGGACAGCTGGAGAGCACAGCCAGTCACTGCCAACCTTGGTGTGATATTTGGGTATACAATGCATAAGATATGCGCTATAGAAGACAACACTCGAAAGCCTGGGTGGCCAAGTCCGCTCCGTCAGTTCGGCAGCAAGCTGATAATGATCCTGATCATTTGAATCAGGTGTGTTGGAAGAGGGAGACATCTAAAACAGGCTGGATCGGAGCTCTCAAGGACCGGACTTGGGCACCCCGGCTCGAAAGAGTCATTGTCACATTTTGCTGTTACACGGGAGCTACGTACTAAACCATTTCTGACTCATTTGTGCTTACTTACTCAAAAAAATCTTCCCAAGCAACATCTCCTTTTCTTTCTTAAAATGTTTTTTTTAATTATATATATATATATATATATATATATATATAATGTGTGTGTGTGTTTATGTAGAGGTAAAACAATAAAAAAAAAATATTGAAATGGGGTCACTGTACAGACATGATCTGAAACATTTGCATCTTGCAGCCCGACCAACCCTCTTTTGGTGAAAAGACTCAGTTCATTCAACACATAGTGACTTTCTAATAGAAAGAAAACATTCAAATACATATTTTCAGACTAAGATAATCTGGACTATTGCATTTGAGACAAAACAGTTTTGTGGGAACTGGCAGGGTATATCTTATGTCATTGTTTTTTCAGGAACAGAGTTTGGCCACCCCAATGTCATTTTCCAAGTCTAATTACAAGAACAACAGCTGAAAGGTAAAGTTCCAGTAAGGAGTCTACACTTTTCTGACTAGGTCACATTAATGCTTGGAAACGTTTTTGAAATCATTTATCTTATTCTTAGTCTCATTTTTTTCACATTGCAAAATTCATTTTTATTTCTTTTTTCACGGTCCTCCCTTCCAGTGCTCTTTCTGATTTAAAATAGGGGTGTGTAAATTTTTCTTTTTGCACACTGTACATATATTAAAAAGGAAAAATGAATTATATTTTACTCTCAATACAATATTTCTAATGTGAATCAAAAAGTGTTTCGTGATTGACCAGCGACCATTCTGCAGGGATAGGCTGCATCTCCCCGAAACCCCAAAGAGGATAAATATGATAGAAAATGGAAGGGAGAACAGATCAAAAGGCATTTACATGTATAAATATGTTTATTGTATTTGCTTGGAAACCAGTAAACGTCAAATAAATGTGTGTTCTTTGCTTCAACCTTTTCACAAAAAAAAAATGGTCTCTGTAGTGTTTAGCATGTAATTTTTGATAGCAACAGTATCCATTTTTATTGTCATTTTCATGACACCGCCATCTCTTGCTCAACTCTTTATCCGCATGAAAGCAAAAGCAATCCGAAACGCATCAATTTCCATTGATCTATTCACCAGTATAACATGGAGTAATGAACCCATTTCTCCATTGTATGGAAATTTGCTCTCATTTCAATAATTTTGCCTGATTCACTCGCCAGCCAATATTAAGAGGAAGGCCCTACAGACATAGGTTGGCTTATTGTGCCATACATCACAAAGTGCATTAGGCTAATAAAAGCTGTCAACAATGAGGCCAGAAAGTTTGCTCGCTTGCTCCGCCCGGTTCATACATCTCTCCCAAGGACTCACTGCACGTGTCACGGCAATGCAACCAATTTTCTCCTTCTCCAATAGTCTACAGGCAGAGGATGAATATTTGCCCTATCTGTAATCGACACTGATGCTGATGAAGCTTTTAGTAGTCAATTCAGTAATGCACAACGTTGAGTTGAAGTATTTATGCAGTTGCAGCGCACATCTTGATCCACTGAGCAATTAGGCAAACCTTACGAGCAGAAACGACCGGTAACTGGAGACGGTCACATAAATATACAGAAAGGGAGTGAAATCAAATCGGCTCCAGACTCAGCAGTGTTGTGTCTTCAGAGCACAATGACGACAATTTGAAAAGGATGATGTTCAATCTTTCCCCCACCTTCTGAAAGTCCGGTATCGTTCCAAACTAAACCAAACTCTGCAAAAACACAGATTCTAATGACATCATTTTTTTTTTTATAACCACTTGTGGGGAATATGGATCTCATTTTCCTGTAACTGACATCCCTTGATGGAGACAAAGAGCATACCCATATGGCCGGCAAATGGATTGTCCTCCCCGTTATGAAGAACAAATGTAGAACAGAGCACACAGAGTGGAAGGTAATCATTTAGCAAACTGCACGTCCAAGTGAATGTGGGGCGCGGAGAGCTTTCTTTTCACTGAGCTTCAAGGCACCAAATGGAGCTCTGGAGATGGCTTGATGGCTCCTGCAACAATCAATTACAATATATTCCCCACCCTGTCTTGGCACTAATAGCTCCTGTCTGTGCACGGGGCGAAACATGCCCAGTAAATATACACTGTTTTCCTTTTAAATGTCTTATAATATGCATGGGCAACACAGACACACACTAACCTAGAGAGGTTGAGCATCAATGCCCAAGAAGCAATTCTCAGTCAAAGAAATGAGAATGGAGCCGTTTGTGGCTTTCCTCCCATTAGCCAGATTGAATTACTGTGTTTTACTTTTAAGAGCCATCTGTTCTGCTTTAAGTCATATTTCTAAATCTGTCATGTTTTGTGTAAAGAGCCTCTCTGATCGGCAGCAACAGCGGAGGCTTGCGATATAAAAAAAAGGGGGGGGGATGCGGGCTCATTGTGACGATCAAATGTTGCCTGGTCGTGTCATACATCTGTAGGTCCAATCCAGTGGCGGGCCGTGCATTTCACGCGTAAGACTTCAGTGAAGTCGTACTTAGTCCGACTTGAATTACCATCATTTGTGACATCACAGCTGCACAAATAATATACAGAAAGACACTTACAACTTACTAGTTTCTCTTGAAAGGTCCGTCTTGAAAATGTGTCTGTATTAAATCCACACTTTGCCCTCCTTCGGTAATTGTAGTTTAAAAAAAAAAGCAAGAATATATTTCACATTTTCGAACGGTCGCCAGTCACGACTTCCGGGTGTTTCGATTCCGCATCGCGCTGCACGGTCACACGAGTGAGTATCCAATCACAAAACACGTTCATCACCATCACTCACTGTAACCAATTCGTAATCTGATTGGCTATCACACCTGTCGATCAAATCTGAACGCTCATAGTTTTTGACAGAAAAGGATACTCGCACAATTGTATCTGAAGTCCTCGGACGAATAGTGCATGCTACTGGTATTGTGAAATCTGCCTAGCAACACGAGCTAGCTGAATTCCGATTGGATAAAAACTCTCACCTAAAAATTAGGATATAATATAACATCAATGTTAAGAATATAATCATTATTTTCTGATTATGTTAGGCCAACAGTGAAGGCCTTGAAGGCCCCCCCACTGGTCAAATCCCATTTGAAGATTTGAAAGGCAAGCTTTAAATGAATTCCTTAATCAAAGTGAAAATAATAATAATAAAGATTTGTGTTTGTTTCTTTGTATGTTAGTGGGCCACATTTCTAGTGCACAGAGGAGGAGATTTGATGACGTGATTTATTATTCTGGTATGCGGGAATGTCCTACTGTGACTCAAACAGTAACATAAATTTACATTCAGACGAAAGTGAAAAGGTTTGCCGTTCTGCATTAGTGATTGTTTGTCTCTCAGGCCACAAAAAAAATGTGTGAGTGCATTGTTTGTATTGGTTTGTCGGTAGATGTTTGCAGACCACTTCCCGCTTCACAGAGGATGATGTAAGACGATGGGAACTCATCAATTTTAGGTCTGCTGCCCGGTGAACATTCTATCATGTCTACCGTGTCAAAACGAGCCAATACATTCCTTGAACAAAAGTCGAAAAGATCAGCAGGACACTTCCTGCTTGTTGTAAATGGGCACAAAAGAAATAAATGGACTTGACTCTATTTAAACCCTGAGATAGATAATTACATCTTCCTGGTTTTATCACCGATGGAGTGATTATATAAAGCCGTTCATCTCGGTGACACGCATTCTGACGGAAGCTCGCTCCTTTTTTTTTTTGTTCAAATAGCGCAGAATACATTGATGTTTAGATAGCGGCAGAGAGAACGAGAGACACTAGAGTTGGTGAGAGAGATAAAGGAGGGATGTGGTTGCCTCAAAGGATGAAGTACGTGGAAGATGAGGTCTCACAGAAATGCAGTATGAAGAGATTATATTTCAAATGCTCGGCAGAATTAATTACTTTGTTTCATCGTGTATTAGGGCTACATCTAAGAACTTTTACGTATTAATTAGACGCCTGTCAGATTCTTGAAGTAGGACATGGAAAGACAAAGTCTCTTATGATTCTACAAACATAAAAAGGAAAAAAAATCATTGAAGTCCCACTGTTTCCCATTCCAAAGTCAAACCATTCATCAAATTCAAAACATCTTGGGAACTATAATCCCAAGGTTTTCCACAATTCCCAAATTCCACACTTCTAGTCAAATTCCCAAGGTAAAAAAAGAAAATACTTGAAATATTCACGTCGTCCGCCCACATTACTTCATAGATTCAAACTTTTCAATAATTTTCTTTCTAAGTTTCACATTCTACACTTCAGTCCAGCTTCAGCTTTTTAGTATTCATACACAATTTTGTCAGAAACTTTCCTTAATGAGGGAGTTTGAAAAAGCAGCCATTCCTGACCCCACATTTGCATCTCTAACATGATTTAAAAAAGACAAAACAAAACACTGTGCCCGCGGAAAAACAAGAAACCACAAATGTGTGACTGATGAGGTATCAATAATTTGCAGTGGGCCTCGCGTTGACCCCTCACCTTGAGTATCGGGAGCTGTGCTGAAACTCTGGTGGAATATCCACCTAAGGAAATTAAAAAAATGGTTATTCCTTGTTTGTCAACAACTGAGCACAAAACTAACAAACAAAAGCAGAGCAATAGTCGGCGAGCGGATTTAGATACAATGCAGAATTAGCAACGCAGCACCGGCTAACGACACAGGAAGTGCTAATGCTAGCTCATTATAACAAATGCAATACTTTTTGACGAATTATCACAACTGCGCACTTTCATAATCGCATGCCATTATGAATGGCTGTGTTTAAGAATGGCGCTTGTGCACATCAGTGAGGGGTGTGGCTTGGTTCAGAAGCTCAGGATTGCGGAACCATTAGTGAAGGGAAAATCAAGCTTCAAATTTGCTTCGTGAACCAGCTATTGTATTTTTTGAGTCCTCTAGATGGCACTGTTGTTATAAATAAAGGGTTTGAAAATGGCAATTCAGTGTGCTTTCAGCCCAATGTTGAACAGAAAGTGCCATCAAGAGCAGGTGTGGGCAAACTACGGCCCGGGGGCCACATGCGGCCCACTAAACGTTTTAATCCGGCCCACCGAACTTGGAAAAATATGAAAGGAATAAACCTTGTTAATATTTTATTTTCTAAATACTGTGGTTTTTCAAAGACATATATATTGTTGTAATGTTTTTGTTCACTTTCATTTCAAATTAAATGTATTTTTTTTTTCTCCGATGAGGTGAGGTTACCAAAACACTCCATCCTGTCAAATTTTAGAACCCATTGTGAACTTAAAATGAACTGCATTTACACTACCACTACTCAAGAGTGATGTGCAACCCAACAGTACATATTACGATGGCAAAAAATATCAATCCAGGAGCCAGAACCAAACATTTTTTTCTTCGTACTAGATTTGGATCTAAATCCTTCATGCCCAGTAAGTCACGACTACAAGAAGGCTTTTAATTGAATCACTCCTTTCAGGCATCAATTTCTGTCATGTTCTTTCTACTATCCAATTTCAGATGTGGACACTTGGCGTTGGAGGCCAAAATAGCGTCTGGTCCGGCTATGCCGTTGCAAGGTTGGAGGCACGTGCTTTTGAGAGACAAACCATTTTGCCGCCGGCACAAAGAATCCCGAACAACCTCCTTGAGCCCAGCAGGCCTTGCACTGTCACAGAGTCACACCAAAGAAATGAATGGTCCACAGACTACTCCATTATTTCTATATACCAGCCTTCCATGGCAGACTAAAGGCCTATTATTTGAAGGACCGTGGCCATAGGAACTTATTACACGTGTGACCTTTTAAAGCCTTTCACTGTGATGGATCTCAGGTGAGAAATTACTGGAATCAATTTTTATCTGAAAGCTTGATGCTTGCTTACTGGCCCAGCCTTGTGTGAAAGAAAAAAAATGAGCGAGAGAGAGAGTTGGAGAGAGTTAGAGAGAGGAGAGAGAGAGAGAGAGAGAGAGACAGAGAGAGCGAGACATCCCCTTGACTACAGGAAATGGGCAACATTTGAAGGTAACCCAAATGCCTTTGTATCCTTTGGTCCCAAATTAAAAGAGACTTTGAAGTGGATGGCTGGAGGACGTGCTGTATAGTATTGTGCTTCATCAAGGTAGAAATATAAAGACAAAGGTTCACATCAAACAGAGCATCCCACTTTGAGAGCTATTGAATTTGTTAAAACACAGATGGCAGGCTGCCGCAATTAATTCGTCATATATGAGGCAGCTTTTACCTGCAAGCAAAAAGTATATCAGTGCAACGGAGATAATTTTTCCACCAGAATAATTGCTCGGCGTGGACTCACTCTAATGTACTTCATTTGAACTATGCTTTTCCAGATGTATTGTTGAGCAACACTTTTTATTAGATTGACTGAGCATACAGGACAATGAGCACAATATTATCCAAATTGATCCTCACGAGGGTCACGGGCGTGTTGGAGCCCTTCCCAGCTGTCTTCGGGTTGTTGGTAAACCCTGAACCAGTTGCCAGCCAATCGGCGTGCACACACAGATATGTTAATTACACGTTAATAACTGTAACATTTTAGTTTACCTTTACTATCTCCTGTAGCAGAATGTCTTTTATTTGAGCTTTTCTTCTGGAAGAGTCAATTTTAAGAAGAGAATCTTGAACTCCAGCGCACGACCTTTCCTTTCCTGGTTCCGCTGGTCCTTGACAAATGTCAAAGTCATACAGGCAAGCACTTTATCCTGCATGTGGCCACATTTTCAACTGCTTTTGTGAGGCTTTGCTGCCCTGTAGAATTTTAGCTGAGATTTTCTCCTTGAATGGAACCATTATTTCATCAACTGCATTCCAGGATTATATTACGGACGACGGCAGACATTATGCATAATTACACAAAGAAAATAGAACAATGACATTTGAGGGATTTTCTCTCCTACTTGACGTATTAAATATGAGCCAAACATTTTTTTAAACCATGAATACATATTTTTTAAAAATTTAGTCATTAATTGTTTCTTCGTAACGTAACCAACTGGGGCTAACGGATTCAGAAATCTTCACAAAGGACAATGTGACAATTCTTGTTGTGCTTATGTTATTTAGCAGTGGACAGAAGGCAAGATTTTTTTGAGCAATGTTTTGATTAGCGATGGGAATATGAAGCTTCAAATTTGCTTCATGAACCAGCTGTTGTATTTTTGAGTCCTCTAGATGGCACTGTTGCTTTAAAAAGGGAAATTCATTGTGCTTTCAGCCCAATGTTGAACAGAGAGTGCCATCTAGAGGAGTCCAAAAAGACTACAACTGGTTCATGAAGCAGATTTGAAGCTTCATTTACCCATCACTTCCTGGCTGATGTTCCAAACTTTAAAATAGAATTGGACTCAATGGAGCACACAACCCCCACCGAGGCCCAATAGCCCAATTCATTCACTAAACCTCCCGTCGTTACCGGTAATCATAATTATAACAATCCCATTACAAAATCTTTAAATCCAGCGGATCTCTAAGTTTGGATATTTTTCAAACATCATCCCAAGCAGTCACATTGGGTACACCTGCACAATCCAATTACAAAATTCATTCCAATACCTTTAGCTACATATTGTTATACTTCTATAGAAATGGAGCATTATCGTCTTTGTAATGGAAGACATTTTTTTTCCGATTCATGACCAATTCTTTATCGTTCAGGACAGAAGTAGGTTTGAAAAAGGACTGGCATAGTTTGGTTTCATTGTTGGTATGACCTCAATACACGGTCGATAAACTCGCAAGATGCCACGTGCAACAAAACGCCAGCAAGGAAACAGAAAAAGAGACAAAACATCTTTCTTGATCGTCACCACATTGAAATGTGCTCACCTTCTATTTGCACCAAAGGAAGAAAATTAATGAAGTCCAACTTTATATTTCATCGGTGACTGCAATAAACACAAAATAAACTGTAAATAAGCTTTTGGGAAAAAAAAAAAAAGCTGATTACCAAAGCAATTTATTGCCAAGCGGAGCAGGACTGCGTTAAAGCATCGAAGTGAAGGGGCCCACATCCCAAATCTCCTCTCCCCAGAGCTTTTCTCTTACGGTGTTATTCGCTGGCCTGCTTGCAGAGGGGCCAATCAGATCAATTTAACTGTGTGAATGTTGCTGCACTAACAACATCAACCATTATACAGATAATAATAACCACCCCGACAAACGCATCCCACGATACTCTGCATCTCCTTTTAATAAACCCAAACAGTCCAAACAGATATACGCACAGCCGGAGTTGCTTCCTGTCAAAAGGGACTTTTTTTCCCATCACAGACGACCTGATTTATTAAAGGTCTACGCATACAACGGGTGCAAACTTGATTAACCTGAGAATATGCGGAAGCTGATTTACAAACTGGGCGCACTGAGGATCTGCCAAATTGCCGTGAAGTTAATTGTGCACGTTCTTGGAGGAGTAGATGGGAATAGATGAGTTTGGCAGATTTGTTCAATGGGTATTGTGGTGGCCTCTTTGCGTCTTTAAATAGAGCGTCTGTGCCAGCTTTGTGTGGGCAAAATAAGAGGTAGCGGCGAGACTTCATTTTCACTTCGCAACATATTGTCTATTCAGAAAATTTCATTTTGGAACTTTGAAATGATTTCTAAGGACTGACTAGGAACCAGACACAAGAAGGAGTCATGCCATATCACCGATGACAAAACTCCTGGTAATTTTATTTCATTTACGTACGTCTGGGTCTTTTCAGTGCCGGGTGACAATCGGTAATCGCTGCCCGAAGACCGCTGGGATAGACTCCAGCACACCAGCGACTATCACTTCAAACTTGATTTTGTGTGTGAGATTTGGTTTTGGGTTTACTGTTTTTGTGCTTTTTACTGTCTCCATTATAAATTCTCTTTATTGTTTATTGTAGGACTTGTGCTCCGTGTACAGCATTTTTTTTCTATACGGTGCCGGTCGTCTTAAAGTGTTAAAGTAAAATTTATAGGCTACTTGTTCTGTCAGATTAGAATGCTAATCGGACCTTCAATCATTTCCCAGCAGCGAACAGGCAATTGTGAACCATTTGGCATAGTTTGCATCATTATTTGCATTGTATTTTTGAGCCCTCTACATGGCACTGTTGGTTTAAAAAATGGTTTAAAAAAATTCAATGTGCTTTCAGACCAATGTTGTACAGAGAGTGCCATCTACAGGAGTCTAAAAATACTACAACGGCTTCATGAAGCAGAGTTGAAGCTTCATTTACCCATCACTCGTAAACACGCCACGGAAACTATTGTCGACCAAGACCTTCTTCTGTCTGCTGCTTGTCCAATTGAGCTCAAACGACAGTCACAGAAACTTTAATGAGTAAACTGACCTGACGCAATGCAATCCTTTGAAATCCGCGGCAGTTATATGTGATCAACGTGTCTCCGCTTTGAACCTGAATACTGTCAGCATCTGCAGCAATATTGGACATAACGAGGCCCCTGTCATCCCAAACATGTTTGAACATAACATGGTAAGATCTTTGTTCCCAAATTGATGCAACACAGCGGTGCTTTCAATTGCATTATTGTGTGCGCCAAACTTGGCCTCCCAACAAGGGCGGCATTGAGGGATGAGCCAGTTTAAAAGTCTGCATACAAATTGAGGTGGTGATGGCGCAGGACAAAATGCAATGTGGGGAACTTTCACAGTTATATAATGTGAGAGAAGAAAACCAGGCACTTCTCATTTTGGTCACTTATCCCTCATTGTAAAGGTCTGTATATTTCATTGCTGGTGCAGCAGCTTAGGGGATACATTTCAAAGCAGCAAATAAAAATTGGCTAAACTTCCAAAATTAGCACTTCAAAGTCAAACATGATTTGAAGGGTTGGAAGCAGTGTGACTGTGAAAGTGTGTGTGTGCGTGAGTGTGTGTGTGTGTGGCAGGGCTGGTGTATAGAGTTCAGCATTAGGCCTTAGAACCAATTTCTAGGCAAATTGGTTTCATTTAATAATGAGATCACAGAGTAAGCAACCGTCTTTCAGGGCGAGTTCATGCATCCTTTGCTGGTGATTTCCGCTTCATATGCATTGCCCGGCACTGGCTTTTTGGATGCGCATCTTGAAATTCATGTTGTTTACCGGTGAGGAAGTAAAATTCCGACACTGCCTTTTTTATTGTCCCCTGTCTAAACATCGTCGGCAGCAATTCAAGATGTTGTTTTATATTTTCCTTTTGGTTGTGTGGTGAAATCAGTGCTAATCAGAGCCACATGCAACTAATTACGCTCCTCACTTGCTTGCACATTGCTCAAGCGGGCCCATTAGGCATCAGCGGAACAGCTGTTGGACTTTTCGAGAAGGTGTGAACGTCACTTAGTTCTAAAAGTAATTGTTACTTATTAAACACGATGTGCAAAACTTCATCCACACAAGTCTGAAGTATGAATATTAATTTCATTTTACATACAAAATTTTCACTTTGATCAGTACAGAACATACAATATATTACCGTATTTCCGGGACTAAAAGCCACTACTTTTTTCTAAGATTTTGAATCATGCGGCAAATACAACGGTGTGGCTTTTCTGTGGATTTTTCTTTCACCAGTAGGGGCGCTCTATTGTTCAGAAAATACGCTGAATATATCTTGATTTTTTTTTCTCTAGGGTCTGTTCTGTTTTAATAGTCAAAGTTGTTGTCGTGTTGTTGAGAATTTCCTTTGAGTACTACCCAAAGATGCAGAAGGATTTAGGTTACTTTAAACTAAAAAAAATTTAAAATAAAAATTCAGTTTTATTTTATCCGAGAGTATGAACGAGATTGGCAAATGTTACATTTACAACGAATGAGGACTCGTAAAGCTGCAAACTGCCTTTCTTCAACAACTATACAATACAATTTACAACTTTATTTATCTCGAAAATCTTGCCTAAAATTAAAATGACATCACCTTGTTGATGGTCCAAAAGGCGCAGAAAGGCTCCCGCTAATTGTTGGCGCATCCTTCATGAGCACACACCACTGACATCTGTCCCCATGTCACACGGAATGTCCATCAAGAGAGATTAAACGTCACATGAATAGAGACCGATAATGAGCAACAGGGATGGGCTTTTTTTTTTTTTTTTTTAACACCCCCTTGTGTGCAGCATATGACACAGGCCCAGCTCATTAAGCAGCTGCTATAAATACAATGATCAGGAACACAAAGAAGTTTGGTTTAAAAAAAAAAAAAAAAAACTTTGAAAGTGCAACATTTTATACTTGACAACTTCTGCAACACAACAAGCAAAACATTCCACACACTGCTCCGCGTGAGCCCTACTCGCCACTTGGATTGCATACTTTTAATTCTCATACATGCACATTTGACGTGTTTCTGTGAATGGAACATGTTCTCACGTGAGTTATATCTAACAAAGCCGTTATTACAACAGTAAGAGCAGCGGTAACATGAACATCGCTGCATGTGCCTGCTTTGTGTGCATGTGCAAACCCCAGCAGCGAGGCACTCTAAAAAATGGTGGTCATACTGAGCTGAAAATGCCACAAAAACACTCTATTTTGCCCTAATGTCAAATCTTCTAAGGAGTATTGGGGCCACGCTGAAAAAAAAAATCAGTGTTGCAATATTACCAGATAAAAGTTCAAAAGATGACAAGAAATAGTCCTATTTTTGCAGGATAAAAAGGTGTAATCGTGTAAATATAAAGATATTCTTTCTTTTTTTTTTAATAGGAATAGTTGAAAATTTTCAACATAATAAACAGCTACCAACATTATGGAGTGGACTGCCAAGATCTTGTGAGGTTATAGTTGAGTTTAATTTTCACAAATGAGCTACTCAAAAAAATATTTAAAGGGGAAGTCAACCCCCGCCCCCACACACAATTATTTGCAAATGTTTTTTGTTATGTGCTTTCACTAGTTTAAACTTGGCATTCGGATTAATATTGCATTACTGTAATGTGAGTTAAGCAACCGAATCCACCCATTTAGCCATCTCACATTTTGTCATTTCTGTCCACTGAAAATGACATCACTGTTGCTCAGGACTCAGGTAACGAACAATCACAGCTCAACCATTTTCTGAAGATGAGCCATAATTGCTTGTTAGCTGAGCCCTGAGCAACTGTGATGTCATTTTCCATTGACAAAAGAGACAAAATGGTCGTCACCTGACATTGCTAAAAACAGGTATTCTATTCATATTCTACAAACGCAATTACACAATTAATCAGAATGCTAAGTTTTAACTAGTGGGCCTGCATTGAACATATTCTTGCAAAGACAATTTTGGGGTTGACTTCCCCTTTAAGAATTCTATCTTATTAAAATGAAAAATTAATGAGACATAACGACTGACTGATTTTTTTCCTCATAAACTTAAGACTCTATTCTTATAGCTTTTCTTCACATTTTTTTTTTATTTTTGAATATGTGCATATATAAACAATTTCACCCATGCAAGAGTGTGAATTCATTGCTGGAAACAGTGTTGCCCTGTTTCCTCATTAATTTTTTTCCCCTCCCAGAAAAAGTGCAATCAGCCTCTTTGCGTGGCTCATGATTGTTTTCTCCCTGTAAATCAATCCACAAATTGCAATTAAAATGTTCTCTTATGTGGTATAATGGATGTCGTCCTAATCCTTTATTTTAACACCTGCTGGTGGGTCTGAATTTTTAATGCATTTCTAATTAATGCTCTTTACACCTTTGATTTACGTGTGAGATTATATTGCTATTTTGCGGCGTGCTGGTCGAAAAGTCCCACTTGGGTTTTAATGTGACATTTGCAAGCCAGTGCCTTTAAAATAACAAAAAAAAAGATAAGAATAGAAATCCCATACCTTAACTGCAGTATTGCTGTGTCTCTTCACGCTTAAATTTGGACGCCATAATGGTTCTTTGTTTTAAGTTTATGATTGAGCACAGCTTGGTCTTATAGATAATTAGTAATGTGGACAGATCACGAGTCAATCACAGCGTGATCCATGGATATCAGTAAATCAACACATTTTTGTGAATTGCCGCCGTGGGTCATATGCCAAGCGTCGGATTTTTTGAGCCCCACGGCGAGCACACACGGAGTGACGCGACTCCACTCCATTTATGAAGCTGTTGCTGGTGTTCTTCTTCATCTATTTTTTACTGGATGCACAACCTTTTCATAGCGCCCTCTAGCGTTGTCACCGAGAAACCACATAACGCAAATACCTTGTGTTGCAGACTACATTAAAGTGAGATGTGCGGGAAGACTGTTGGAAAAATTGTTGCACTAAAAATGGTTAAATAAAATCCCTGCTATGTTTTTCTTTTTAAAACAATATTTGATTAAGATAAATCCCGTTTTCACCACAATTGCAGAATTTAATGACATCAAGAACGATTGGTATTAGGTATTGGCGGGTACTCTCTCTCTCTCTCTAGAGAGGGAGAGGGAGAGAGATTTAACAGATATTGTGACAAATGTGGAAACTATGACTTTTATTTTGATTATTTAGTTCTTATAAGGCAATCTGGGCGTGGCAAATTGTGTGTATGACACAATAATAAAACGTCATTCATTTATGATACACAGCTAAACTCAAAACTATTTTCCTCTTTCTAATGCATATCCTTTGGAATTTGACTTCCTGGCTGATTCGTCGTCATTATCAGGTGGCAATTAGTAAAGCGGGAATTATGGAGAGCAACTCCGTAACACTTTTCACCACAACAACACAGTTTGGAGAAGCATTCTTTTATTCCAAATAAAATATTAGTTCATTTTTCAACAGTTTTATCTAATTCCATCAGAGCTCTGTAAAATGTAACAAAAACACGTTTTGTTGCATCATGATTTCAAGAAGGACTTCAAATATAATTTCTCTTGCAAGGACTTTTTTTTTTAACACCATTGCCGTTTTGGAGACATGATTACATATTTCAATCAAGTGATGGGCTCCCTCTCCAACAACTTTGGTTTTGGTACAAGAGGGAAAAAAAAGTCACTATGAACATTTAAGAATCTTTAATTCACACTAGTAATAAAATTGCATTACATTTCATAAAATAAATGTTCCAGTTTATATATACAGAGAAAACAGACTGTACATACCCTCCAATTAACCATTTCTAAAAGAAAGCAAACCGGAAACCGATTTCACAAAACATACAAGCAATGTAGTGCTCAGCTAAGCAGGCACAACTGTACATCAACATTTGTAACTGCTCAGTGTTGGGGTGAGGGAGGGGCAAAAAGTTGAACATTTACAACAGAGTCCTCAGGAACTAATAAAGGGGTCTTAAAAAGTATTGCAGGCAAGCAGACAGACGCTTGTCTCTTTTTTTTTTTTTTTTTTTTTTTTCCCCAAGTGCAGCAGAACATCCATGGTGTTGCGGAACGCGTGGAGCTGATTGTCGCTGCCACGGAACGAGGCTCCCACTATTGGACCTGCGACTCGAAGCTCCCGTTCAGCTGACCCTCCTCATAGTCCATTTGACACAAAATCATGTTGTTTTTAAGGAAAAACTTGTCGCCCACGCAAAACCTGTTGAAAAGGATAAACGCGAGATGATTAGTGCCTACGCTGTGACTAAGTGATGTGTGTGCGTGTGTGCTTCTATCACCGACGTGTGTGTAAAAATGTTCCCTTCAAATAATAATCTTAGAATAATTATGGTTAGCTTGCCATATGATAATTGACATCCCTTTCGTCGTCATGCCAACAGTGACTCACCTATCCGCCTATGAGGGATATCATTTTGGTTGACCAGTCAGAGTTTATGGGTCAAAGTGCTCGAACAATCGTAAACATCCCGACGTTGTAATTGCTCTTCTTTTCATTATCGTCATTATTGATTGGCAAAGTCAAAAGCGGGCTGACGGCACAGTATGTTCAACTTGGAGCAATTCCACTTAAGACCTGTATATAAAAGTAGCGAATTTTTAAAGGGGCTATCAAACCAAATCAAGTAAAACCCTTTTTATCAGTCTCTAGATTTAAAAAAAAAAAAAAGAATGCTGGATTTAAGCTTAACTTCAAAGCAATCACGTGTGCTTTGAAAGAAACACAGGTGAAAATCGAAATGATGCCATGGTCATGTGCTTTGCACAGACTCAGTGAGGAAAAAGGCCCACCAAATTCTCACTCAACTGGCGGTCATCATGCAAGTCACCATTTGGAATTTAAGTCTGCCGCATTCAAAAGTGGGAAACTCAGAATCCTACTTTAAACTTATTTGCTGGCTCGCTAGATTGTTTTCAACACTATAAGTCGCACCTGAATATAAGCCGCTGCAACACTTTTTGGGGAAATAAAAAATTAAATAAAATTAAATGAAAAAAATATATATATAGATAATAATATAGAGTGCCCCTACTGGTGAAAAAAAACCCCACAGAAAAGCCGCACCGTTGTATTAGCTGTATGGTTCAAAATCGAGGAAAAAAGTAGCAATTTATAGTCCGGAAAATACGGTACAGAATGTCAGATTTGATATTTCAGTGATTCTCAAACGTATCACTCTTATGCTCAACGTTAATATTTAAATTACAACTGAACTGTACTTGGCAAATTTACTGCACTGGATTTTAAATAAGTTCGAGCCACTGAAACTTCATGAACTGTTTGAAGATTTAATTCTCTGATTCTTTCTTTCCACACTTAGAGAACCTCTGCCGTGTTTGAGAACTAGCCAGGAACTCGTTCATTAGTGCTACGAAAGACTTTTGCAAGTCAGCGTTGCCAAATTCACGATAATTTAACCGTGCACGCCTAGAAATGACATCACTTTAATAATTACACCTTGTCTGTACAAAATAACACATTCACGAGACTTGATGACGCCGAAGGTGAGAATTGCGACTGCCGCAAAGCATGCTGGGAAATGCCGCCTCCTCCTCTGATTCCGCCATATCGCTTTTAATGGCAAAATGTGAAACGCTGATGAAAGCGTGAATGTCATAACGCAGCACAACGCGGCTCTATTAGCAAGGATAGGCTCCCCTGCGGTCATTTCGTAGCGCTGTTGCACATTTGGTAGCACATATCTGTGTTTGCGGTTGTTTTCTGCAATTAAAACGAACAAAACATCACATAGGTGACAATTCGCTGCAAGCCGCCCTGACAAAACCAACAACACCGAAACTTGCCCCAAATATAAATCAACATGTTGCCAAGAAAGGTATGTGTAGCAGTATGCGTCTAAAAGAATTATAATTATAATTAATTGAATGAAATAAATATCCAATCATAACTTGATTAAAACAAAAAAACAAGACAGTGTAATTAATTGATTTCTTATAAACTGAAAGCATATTGATGGAGCAGTCAGAGAGTTGCTAGTTTTGTAATACCGGGTGACTCAGTCAATATTTCATTAAATAAATGCCACAGGTTTGTCATTCCCTACACTCTAAAATAATAATTTAACGGTGAGAGCAAATTAGATTGTATTGCAAATAATAATTGATAGATTTTCTAGATTAAATGTTAGTTTTCAACGCAAGTATTTACTTTTGTTTTCTGCCTCTTTGGAGTTCACCATGGCTGTTTTATTGTGATTGTTTTAAATTATTTCATGACACCTTGTCTGTCCTACGTACTTGCTACTTACTTGAAATGGTCAATTCTTTATCTGAATGAATTTCTACTGTTTTATCTGAAGCAGTTATTAGTTGACATGTATTTATTTAGTTTCTTATTTATTAATTTGAAAATCTCTCACAGCACCAGTGCCTCGTGCTGCTTAAAGTTTCACATTTTCTCCCTCTGTACCTGGATAGTGCCTGCCTGCCTGCACCACCAAAGCAACTACACTGCGCTTTTCTCTTCTAGCGTCATAAATGCCTTGTATTATGTGTTGTGGTTTAACCTCAGGTGTTTCACAAACTCCTTACTGTCACTGAGTGAGGAAATAAACTTGCACCGACTGCACCAAAGGCAGGACAATATAACACTCCAAGGAAGACATAAAGATATTGGAACTTCTCTGTCGGCTTCTTAGTACAGCAGTAATACTAGTTGTTCCTCACACAAGATAAAGAATATGACCGGAAGTAAAGTAAGTAAAGTATATGTGTCATGTCATTATCCACACCGCTTATCCTGAACAGGGTCGCGGGAGGGGGCTGGAGCCTATCCCAGCTGACTTGGGGCGAAAGGCACACGACACCCTGAACTGGTCGCCAGCCAGTCACAGGGCAGACATAGACACCGTCGCCGAGTGGGAACTGAACCCACTCGGGCGAGTGTACCACTACACCATCAGTGACTGTAAGTAAAGTATATATAATATAATATAATATAATATAATATAATATAATATAATATAATATAATATAATATAATATAATATAATATAATATAATATAATATAATATAATATAATATATTATTATAATATATTATAATAATATATTATTATAATACATTATTATAATATATATAATACAATAATATATTATAATAATAATAATAAATATGATGTAATTCATTATTTTAATATAATCTAATATGATATTATATTGTATTATCCATCATCTGTACCGCTTCTCCTCACTAGGGTCGCAGGGGGTGCTGGAGCCAATCCCAGCTATCTTCGGGCAGTAGGCGGGGGACACCCTGAACTGGTTGCCAGCCAATTGCAGGGCACACTGAGACGAACAACCACCCGCGCTCACACTCATACCTAGGGGCAATTTAGAGTGTTCAATCCGCCTGCCATGCATGTTTTTGGAATGTGGGAGGAAACTGGAGTACCCGGAGGAAACCCACGCAAGCACGGGGAGAACATGCAAACTCCACACAGGATGGCCGGAGCCGGGATCGAACCCACGCCCGATGCTGTCTCTCACTGTGAGGCAATCGTGCTAACCAGTCGGCCACCATGCCGCCCTATATTATATTATATTATATTATATTATATTATATTATATTGTATTATATTATATTCTCAGTTGAACTATTGAATGGATGCCAGAAAGATCGACACGGCCATTTGCAGAAAAAGGTCTAATTCATCCATGGTTGTTTATTTAGATAGTATATCTTGCCGCACCAACGAAGGATGGAGACTCTGCCTATCCCATGTGACAATGTGTGATTCCCCAATCTTAACTGGATTTAATTTATGTGTGCCAAGAGTGCCATCGATTAGGAAGGCTAACCAAGGCGAAGGGTCACAGCGACACAACGGCCTAGCTAACACCGCCACATAAACTAATTGTTAGCCCGTGTGCCTATGGATGTTAGCATTAAGCAAGTGGAGGCTATGTAGTCTTTTTCAATACAGTAAAAAAAAAAAAAAAAAGTTATGACTAGTTTGAGAGTATCCTTGAGCTCATAGTGGCAGACTTTTGAGCAATGGTTCCCTACCTGTCAAACTGCTGATTTTTGCAAAATAAGTTGAGTCACATATGCGCTTGTAAGTCAAAGCAAAAAAAAAACAATCCTCCCAATGAGATTTTGTATCTTAAAACACCCGAAAGCCGGGTCACTCGTATCTCGAGGCACCACCGTTATCTGTTTACGTGACTTCAAACCGTCAAGGGTAGCAAAGCTATAGCCGAACATAGTTTGGCTTTTGTTACGTGACATGCTGTTGCAACGGTCATTACTGTGCCAGGTGACACCGTGTCTGCCAAGTGAGAGGAGGGAGACTACGGTCATAATTCCCTTACAGCAGGTGTTCACTATGGTAACTGAATGTGGCCCGCGCAAGGTTAATGGGCTTGTGCTGTGCCGAAGAACAGGGTCACAGCACCCCTGACAAGCATGCAAAGGACATTCTGCTCCCCGACTGGCGCCATTACCAACAGTATTCTAATGGGAAAAAAAGCACTATTTGGATATGTCATATTCTTTGCAAAGGCTTTGTGTTCACCCCAATTTGATGCTTGTTTCCTGACTAAGAAAAAGAGCCCTTCACACCTGGGCCGATGCGGGAAACGACAAGGCTTCCTCTAAAAGCGCTAATGTTGCGGCGCCCTGGCAATTGGATTTACAGATCGAGCTGCAAACTGCTGCCAGTGTGTGACAAGAGAAATAATTAGCGGACCATTACAAACACAATGCGGTAACCTTTATTTTTACAACAGACTTTCACTCCGGCTTGCGCGAGTGTGGCCTGCACTCATCAAACCAGACAGTCAACGGCGTTGCACATGAAGAGAGAAGCTATTTCCGCACCTTGTGATGTTTAAAAGCTATCGGCCGTCTTAACGCTTCATTTTTTTTTTTTTGTGTGCGATGTCTATTGCTTACCTCTGGTTACAAAGCTGACAGGCAAAACAGTCCAAATGGTAAACATTATCTCTGGCTCTCATCACCATCTCAAAGGCTGGGATCAGTTTACTGCAGGCTGCGCAGTTTCCCGTAGTACCAAAGAGCCTGCAAGACAGAGAGCACACGCACAGATTAACCCACCTTGCCTTTACCTTGATGCAATATAAGAGCTGACAAAATATACTGACAGCGAACATTGGAAAAAAAAAAAAAACTTGGAAAAGCAGAGCGAATGGCAATATGCTGCATGAAATCCACAAATCTTTCCTGGCGCCCGCTCGGTGTTGGAGTTAATGAGAGAAACAAACATAGATCTTAATTCTCGCCTAATGATCTAATTAAAATGATCACATGGCTTTAATGGCCTTCAAAGCATCCTGTATATCCCTTGCACAATGCAAAAACAACAAAAACAAGTCTGAGGTAAATCATTTGGGCTGCTCAAATTGTTTTTCTTCTCCCAAATGAAAAAGAACTAATGTGTCTATCTGCAAGCAAAGCCAGCTGGGTTTTGCGCAAATGTCTTTGTTCTATAATGAAGCTGCAAGTTCAAAGGATTTATTATTTTTTTACATGAATGGACACCCTTTTTTCACTTTTTATTTTTTTTTCATCGACAAAAACATGTTCGCTTTGTACATGGATTACAATAAAATAAAATAAAAAAAACTGATTCAGATTTCAAGAATGTCACATTCAGATTCTTGCTCACACACGCCCAAGTAATCACACACACACACTATGTCCCTTTGTTGCACCTAAAATGAAAAACTGCCTTTTCCCATAAAATGTCCTATCTTGGTCATAAAAACATGCAGTGTGTATTGCTTTAATATTGCAAAATGATGCAAAAATGGTGAAAAAAAAAACCCTTGATGTATTATTAATTCTTGTTATTTGCTGTTCACAGAATACAAAATGGTAGTTTAATTCTCATTCACGTCTTAATCTGGTCATCAATGCAATTTGCAAACAAGCCAATGAAGTGACATTGCAGCAAATGTCTTTTTTTTTATCTGATTAATTCATTTACTGCCGACAATTTTCAAAGCAGAGTTCTGCATTTTGTTGAGTGAATTTAAAATATTTTAGCGTTTTTGTTGATTTTGTTTTGTTTCACGTTTTGACACGTGTCCCTTTTTCATATCATGTTGACTTGATTTTCCGCCTGTTTTCGGCAGCGTTGCGTCAACCAATCACCCCCCCTCCCGCTAAGTGTGTTGTTCAGATGTGCCTCGTCTCGTCAATTTTCTTGTATTTCTTTTGTTGTGCGGCTAATACAGCGGTGCAGCCTTTTTGTGGATTTTTCTTTCACCAGTAGGGGCGCTCTACAGCTCAGAAAATACGTTAAATAAATCTAGATTTTTTTTTTTCTCTTTGGTATGTTCTGTTTTAATTCACAAAGTTGTCGCCGTGTTGAAAGGCACTGTTTTAACATTCTATTTGTCTGATGCGGTTCGTATATAATTTTTTTTTTTCTAAAATGATGGTGGGGCTTATATACAGGTGCGTTTTATAGTCCGGAAAACCAGTGTTGGCATTTCTTTCCTTCAAAATCAATGTGACAAGCCCAGATTCAAACTCTAATCTTTATCTTCTGCTCAAAAACTGTGCTGATATCAAATCCAAAGTGATGCAACACCACAGTCATTCCAGTTCTTTCACAGTCAAGCGAGGCGAGACCCTCTGCCTCTATTTTATATCCACAAAGAAATAAGGCCACAAATACTATTCATATATCTGTCTCCACTCGTGTTTAATGTGGATTTTTATAAGTACAGATAGATTTATATAATCTATAGGCAAAATGAGTGCTTTATGGCTTTTGAGGAGGCAATATTAAATCCACGTAAAAGGCGTCCCCCTAAATTTGTAGGGCCCAGATTGAGGAGTCCAAGTGTTCATGTTTTCCTTGTCTATGTTGCTCTCATTCAGCTGCTATCACCTTGTTAAAGAAAACATCCGTCCAGCAGCCGGGCTTCTAATTAGAGGCCACTGGCCCGGAGGAGTCGCAGGCGAAGAAACGGGAGAGAAAGCGCAGTTATGTTCGCACGGAGGGATTCGTAGGGTGTAAAGCAGAATTACTGTGACAACAACTTGGTGTTCCAGTTAAATGTTTACTACCACGCGTGTACACCTGCGTTCCACAGGAGAGTCGGGAAGGGTTTGTTCACATCCTGCTTCCAACATTTTGGATGCACTAGTGTAGATATCTGAAGACACAAAGTTGTGTTGTTTTAAACATTCATTTATTTATTCATTTATTTATTATTTTGTGCCTAGCTTTTGCTTCTTGTTGTAAATGATGTTTAGTTTGTGTCCACCATCTAGCACTTGTATCCAACATTTTTGCTCAGTCAAGGCACCACGGTAAACAACTTCTTCTTTGGAGAATTTGTGTGAAGGGGAGAGAGAGGTCAGAATACTTGAAAAAGTACCAATCACATCAAATATACCGTATTTTCCGGACTGTAAACCGCTACTTTTTTTTCTTTGATTTTGAACCATGTGGCTAATACAACGGTGCAGCATTTCTGTGGATTTTTCCTTTCACCACTAGGGGCGCTCTATAGTTATACACTGGTGCAGCTTTTATATCATTTTTTTTTTTTTAAAGAGTGATGTTATGATACATAAGTACGGCATGTCAACTTAAATAACCTAACTGGTTTGAAATCAAGAAGGATCTACTTGATTCCCACTAAGCTGATCCCTCTCTCACTTTTATTTGCTGCATGCAGGCAAATTCTCTGACCATGTTGTTCTTTCCCCGCCAACAAATTGGGAGGCAAAACATCTGAAATTGTGCTGATTTGACAGTGTGTGCAGTATTTCCACCAGTAAATGATGAGTCCGGGTTATAACATCAGCAGAGGTTCACGGCCCAATTGGGCTTTTTTTTTTTTTTTCCTCTGCTAAGAGGAGATAAGAGCTGAAGAGATACATTCAAACACATTTGCATTCGGGTGAAGCTAAAAAGCTTCTAGAGTTGAACCGAAAAAAAAAAACACACACTACTGGTCTCTTGAGTGGAGCCTGATGGGAAACGACAGTACACGCTAACAACATTGTCCAATGCCTGTCAAACATTAAGCGCCAAAGGTGTGGATGTTAGCGGAGACACAAATGAACAATAAATAAGAATTGATCTTTAAAGTGGCTAAATGAACAAATCTTTATCTTATGAATGCGTGGATATTACTCTGATTAAAAATCCATGGATGATAAATGAGTAGTTAGCTTGTCAAGGCGATTCTTAACTTGCCGAGTACGACGACGAGAATTCAAACAGCGTACTCGGATCGTTTACTTACAAATCTAGTGGAAAATCATTCCGATGATTTTGTGTTTGTATCAGAATAATATTCAAGCAGATGAAACAGGAACATTTCATCGTGGTTGAAAACGGTTTTTTTCTTTCAAATTGGAAATTTACTTTGCATGATATAGCAACCTGATTGTTTTGGGGAATAATGGCATAACGTAATAACGTCATAAGAGATACCATAAATTATTAAATTCTCATTTCATTTGAATTTTTATGATTTATTTGAAAGGGACAATGCACATTGACGCAGACTGTTGCGATACTTATGTAAATATGCAGAAGTTAGCATGTTGCTAATTTACATTGAATCAAAAGTCTAAAGCGCTTAAGTGGCAGTAGTAAAGTGCTTTCCAAAATGTTAAAGGGCTGCAGTTGCTGTTAATTATTGATACCGAATTTTCCGGACTATAAGCCACTATTTGTTTCCTCGATTTTGAACCATGCGGCTAATACAACAGAGCGGCTTTTCTGTGGATTTTTCTTTCACCACTAGGGGTGCTCTATTCAGTTCAGTTCAGAAAATACGCTAAATAAATCTTTTTTTTTTCTCTCTTGGGTTTGTTCTGTTTTAATTAGCAAAATTGTTGCCACGTTAAAAGACACTATTTTAACAATCTCTTATGTGTATTCACAGTACAAAATCGTTCTTTTACATATTGTATAATAATGTGAAATATAGTGTTTTTTAGGACTAAAACATTTCTCTTGTTTTTGATGAACACTTGCGACGTTACTGCTTTTTAATGTCGGTTGAAATGGTAGCACTTGGAGAAATAAGCCTTCTTTTGGGTGTGTCATATATAAATATAACGTTTAGCATTTATTGTGTAATTTCATCTCTCTTCTTCTATGTATTAGTGTTCTCCAAACATTTCTACCTAACGTGGAGGATGTCATGTAAAATACATCTAATTACATCCCAGGTCACCTGAATTTGTCAATCAATCAATCATCTGCACTATATTGAGGTTTGAAGCCTAAAAAGCTCATTAAAACTACACACTTCTGGGATTCATTTATATGGATTGACCCGACCAGATGTGACAGTGAGATTGCTTCCCTCAATTTGTCACTGATTATGCACTCACCGGATGCAACATTAGACACACCTACACACTTAAATGACATTAATATATAAGAGAACGATTCTCCTGTCTATTTTAATGTGATGAATGTAATATTAAAAACACCACTGAGTATAGTGCAGTAGAGTCGCTGCAAACTATTAAAAGCATCAGTAAACACAATTTCACGGTATCTTGATGGAAACTGAGGATGTCGTGAGATTGGACCTAATCATGATCATATTCTTCACATGGATGTCATATTAAATCCTAGTGTTGAATTTTTAGGTGAGATTTTTTATCCAATCAGAATTCAGCTAGCTCATGTTGCCAGGCAGATTTCAGAATACCAGAAGCACGCACTATTCGGCCAAGGTCTTCAGATTAAATTGTGTGGGCGTCTCTTCTACGTTGACGGTGATTGGATACTCACTTGTGAGTGAGCCGCTCTATGCAGAATCAACACACCCGGAAGTCGTAACAGGCGACCGTTTGAAAATCTAAAATATATTCTCGTTTTTTTAAACCACAATGGCCGAAGGAGAGAAAAGTGTGGATTTAATTGCAGATACACTTACGAGGCCATTTTCAAGACGGACCTTTCAAGAGAAGCTAGGTCGTCCAACACTCACTCGTGTGTAAGTGTGTGTCTGTAGGGGGATTTATTCAAGTCGGACTAAGTACGACTTCATTGAAGGCCTACGCGTGAAATGCACGGCCCGCCACTGAATTTTAATTATGTCTTCTAAAATTTAAGGAAAATTTAAGGAAATTTAACTTTATGCGTAATCAGAGATCACACATGTATGTGTGCTTAGGTTGGATACTCGGGTTAAAGGTCAACTTGTCCTCTACACTTGTGTAATCAGACAAAAGGCGACGCTTGTAAATCGCGTCAGCGAAGGCAAAACCCAGTGGAATGAATTTCTACCCTGTTGGTTTTAAAGTCGGAAGCCTCAAATAATGAGCTAGTAATCAACTGTAAAGTCCTCTCATGTGCTGCGAGTTGGCTTTAACTTTTGTGCTGATGTTGTGCGGCAGTAAGCAATCAGAGAAACTCGGCTCTCCCACCTCCTATTTTTGTCAAACTTCAATGAGTCTTTCGTGAAAGCAGTGCCACCTTTCATTTCATCAGGACGCTACTTTGTTAATGTCAAAAGACTTCAAGCTCCCATAATGGCTCCGTACATTGCCTTTTTTTTAAAGATTGGACTGCGGCTCTTGATGTGTAATACCTGTTTGCTCAGCTCTTTGAGACTTCCTCGTACAAATAGCTTTTGTCAGATAGAAAGCAGAAAAAAAAGGATCGCATCAACTACTTTACCTACTGAACCATCAGGCTTCATTATGGTACTTGAGGATAATTTTCACATGGCTGTAGTTTACTTTATGTGTGTGTGTGTGTTTGTTTATATGCATTACAGGGACATTTCACCTGAATACACACCCCACTGCGAGGACAGCCCATGTCGGGGTGGGCGTGTGTGTGTGTGGGGGTGTGCGGGGGTGTGTGTGTGTGTTGGAGGGGATTCAACCTCTGTGACATATGAATGTTATAGGTTACAACTCATATCTCAAGGTACCACTGTACTTTTTTTTTTTTTTTTACTCAAGTATTGCTTTCAGGTACTCCATTCAAGTCTTTCATGAGGGCACGACAGATTTGAAAAGACAGACACTCCCAAAGATGGAGCTTTCATCATCATCACCAGTTTGTGGATAAATTCTAATGTTCATTATCTTGGAAACATTTTCCTCTTTCAGTTAATTATGCTGCCAGTTTGATAAGTGGATGACTATTATGTCCTCTCTTATATCTGAAACAGGAGATTAAATTAATTCAGTGCAGATGATCAAATCACAACTAGATTGTCAAGCCTCTAGTGGAGTCATATGATACGGAGCCCTTGACATAAATGAAACGCCTAATTAATATGTTATTATCCTTTTGTGATAACTGGGGTCTAAAATAAAAAAAAAAGGGGTATTGTATTTGTGAACTTTTTGTAGCGCAATCATTTGGAGGGCAGTGGGGGTACAGTGGCACAGATGTGTGTATGTGTGTGTTAGAGATTGGGGAATGCGTGAGTGCATTCAATAAGCTGCTAATGCCACTGAAGGACAATCACAGATGGAGCTCCTATAATAATTAATGGGAGCATGGCAGGGTTCCAAACCCTGGGAAATAACCAAAGTGTGTTTGATCCACCCGCTTGTTTTTAATGTAGTGCAGAAGGCTAATTCAGTGCACAGATTTTGCTTCATTACTGCAGGTGAGGGATGCCTTCATCTTAGGAAGCAAAGCGGACGAGATGGATGGAGGCGGACAACATCAACACAATCGGCACTACACACCAAGCAAGGTTGTTAACTCATTCACTTCTAGCCCACTTAAAATTAATTTACTTTGTGACGTCTATATCCGTCAATGGCAGCGAATGTGGTTAATAGCAGTTAGTCAAGGAGCTTTCGCCAGTAAGTGTTGTTTCATTGTGAAGCGCCGGCACTCCTAAACAATACCGCATCGTGAAACTAATTTTATTTTCAAAAATCCATAATTTCCCATTAAGAATTCTTCATTTTATTCGTCGCTCTCCATTTTGCGCTCCGTCTCTGACCTCAACATTGCGAGAGACCGTTTCATTTTTCCTCCACTGGGCAATCCATTTCGGCCGATATACTTTTACACGTGAAACTCTGCGCTTTGCAATTTTTGCCTTCACTCGTTCATATTCTCATTTATTATTACTCCGTATGCACCATAAGTCCCTTCTGGGGCAACACGGGGGTCTTAGATGAGCTCTCACTGCATCTTAAAAGCATTAACTGAGGTTGGGATCTGATGGATGGTAATGGTCCATCTTAACGTAACATCACTAAGCGCCTCTGGAGTGGGCTGTGGGCTCCTTGTGGGTCAGGGGAAAATCTGAGATGTAAGCAGAATGTCACGAGGGTCCCTCAATGTGCTACGGCGGATGAAGAAAGTCTACACACCCCGATCCGAGCGCGTTCCAAAAAATGAGAACAAGATAAATCATTCAAAATGTTTTCCCACTATTTATGTGACCTATAACCTGTACAACGCCACTGGATTTTTAAAAATATCTTTTAGAGAGGAGAAGTAAAAATAAACAAGAGAAATTATGTAGGTGCACAAGTGAACACACCGTCTTCTAACTGGAGTGTTGTTACGGTCAGAAGTCACATTCAAACTCATAAACTCTTAAATGGGAGTCGCAAACACCTGCCACCATGTTAAGTGCTTCTTATTAATCTAAATAAAGTGGAGATTTACCAACAGACTATTCCTGACATTTTATTATTATAATTGTGTAGGTTTTGGGCTAATTACGGCTAATTGGAACTGTTTGCTTTATTATATACATCTATATATATCTATATCTATGTCTATATCTCTCTCTCTCTATATATATATATATATATATATATATATATATATATATATATATATTTATTTATTTTCTTTTTTTTTCTTTTTTAATTTTTCTTTTTTCCTACTACCATGTTTTGCAAAGCTTTTAACAGGTATTTACCTCAATAATAATTTGGAATTAATGTGAAATCACCAAAGGCCCAGTGGTAACTTAAGGCGGGTATTTTGTTCTGAGATGATGTGCTAAAGATGTACAGCTAATATGGTAAGATGGTGTTTGAATTTGGCATTGCAAGAGATGCAAATTATTTTTGAAGTAAATAAAAATGTGTTAAGTGAGTTTAAAAAAAATATATATATATATATATATTTATATATATATATATATATATATATATATGAATAATTCATATATATTTGAATGAAAAGAGACATTTAAAACCACAAAAAATCAGCTATTTAAACAAGGGTACGGAGACTTTCTTTTACATCCTCTGTAAATAAAAGGACAGTGTTGATCAAGGTTCTCTCAACGACAATATTTGTGGTGATTTGAAATGATGAGCGCAGTTGGAGCATGTTGCTCTAAATCCGAGTAATGACCAATTAAAAGCGGTAGTAAGACGGCTGAGGGTATCAATGAGGGATTGGACAGACACGTGGGCAGAAGGGTAATTGGTGAATGGGGGAGGGCATTTCAGGGGAGGGGGTTTTAAGGAGGAGGGGGCGGGAAGCAAGGGCACCGGCATCTCTAAGTCAGCCTCTGGGGGATTCCCTCACGGATAAGTGGTCCGATCTCATTGGGAATGTGACTTAACGCTCAGGAAATGGTCATGTTTAATTTAACTAGCAGATGGTAGAGGCATCTGAAAATTGTGTGTGTACGTGCACGTGCGTGTGCATGTGTGTGGGGGTGTGCGTGCGTGTGTGTGTGTGTGTGTCAGGGGAGACAAAGACACTGGTGAAGCAACAAGGCCACCTTGAGGTTTCTCTCAGCTCACTTGACATGACATTCGTCGCACACTTGTTCATGTGAACAGAAAAAAAAAAAACAACAACAACAAGAAACAAAAGAACCTGCGACAATAGATACCAAGACGGAAAACACTAATTTGAGGTGTCATCTGTTTGCTGCAATCATGTCGGCGACAGAAAAGTGTTCTAAATGGCAGCCTACGAGAGCGATATGCATGAATCTTACCGATAAAATTTAAATAAATAAATAAACTCAGCTTGTGATTGTGACCAGTACTTTATTTTAATTGACACTCTGTTGCCATGGTGACCCCAAACTGCTTCAATATTTTATTGATGACATGGACACCTTATGTTGTGTTTAACACTAACCCGGATTCAAGTGAGGCTTTCTGTGACATAGACTCTCCACGCTTTGCTTTTTACCCACCAGGTACATATTAAAATATGAATATTGTTCAGTATTATTGTAAAACAATCCATACCAACACTTGGCATGCATGCGCTTGTTGTCCATTTTTAGCGTTTTGACGCTTGCAGTAATGTTTCACAATGAATATTTGGAGTTGTGTGGCGCTCAAACCCCCCCTTGGAATAAAATGTTTTTTTTTTTCAATATCAAAACAATGACCTCGTAAAGGTGTGGACAAGAAAAAGGTGCTAAAGACTAAAATGCTACAAATCCACGGCAGGGGAGCGGCATTGTGAAGTGAAACTAATTTGTGTTTGGCTTTGACCTTGATCCTTTTTTTTGGAGTGATTGCTTTAGAAAAAAGGCAAGACAAATGTCAGAATTTGAAAAACATCCTATTGTTTGAGAAATTGTTTTTGAACTCGTTGTTGTTATTGCTTTTCCAAAAAGGTAATGCGTTTCACAGGAGATGGAATGCCATTGTCAAACAAGTTCAGATGTAGCTTAAAGTATTAAAAAGCCAGTTGCGCATTTAAACGACTCTGCGGAGTGTTGTTTTCGCCTCGATGGATTCCTCCGTCTCAAAAAACGTTCTGAGGTTACCATGAATGGAGCGTGTGGTCACATATATCGTATTTTCCGGACTCTAAGCCGCTACTTTTTACCTCGATTTTGAACCATGCGGCTAATACAACAATGCAGCTTTTCCGTGGATTTTTCTTTCACCACTAGGGGTGCTCTATAGTTCAGAAAATACGCTTAATAAATCTCAATTTTTTTTCCTCGTGGGTCTTTTCTTTTTCAATGAGCAAAGTTGTTGCTGTGTAGATCGTTTTTTTAAAAATTATTTTCAATGATTATTTTTTATGTATTTATTTACTTTATTAATTAATTAATTACTTTTTTAAATGAATGAATTAATTTATTTATTTTGTTTTTTCGACAATAATTGCTGCGGGTTTTATGCGGGTGCACCTTATCGTACGGAAAATATGGTACCCCCCCCCGCTACCATCCACTAAAAGGCAAATGAAACTTTTGTGATCCTTTCCCATCACGTGTACTGTGTGGCAATGCTGGCTTTTGTGTTTGCGGCGACTGCGGTAAAAGCGATTGTGTGTCTTTCTTGCCTCAGGTAGTCCCGACGACACAGGATGAGGTTGGCTTTCGTATAAAGGGTGGAGCCCACCTCCCCGAGGCGGCAGTCGCAGCAGGCACATTTGAGACAGTCCTCATGCCAGTATTTGTCCAGGGCCTTGAGTAGGTAGCGGTCTTTAATCTTGCGATTGCAGCCAGCGCACCCCTTCTGTTTCCCTTTGGGCTGGACGGAGAGCATCGGCACACCTGGAGTGATAAGGAGACAAACAGCCACGCGTGATTTACGGCCGCGGGAACCCGAGTGACTTTTCATGTTCTCTTTTTGATAAGCCGGCCGCTTCCGCGGGCGTCTAAGCGTGGCCTCACGTGCCGCCGCGGCACTCCGCCGACCTGCTTCACATGCATTAAAGAAAACCCTCTTCCATGTACAGTAGATAAACACGTGGGTCACATTGGACGACTTGCTCGTTCCACTAAGAACACGCTGTAACACTCGCGTTACACGATCACTTGCGGCAGCGAGGAAGCGCAATACATAATACATGGAATCTACCATCTATTTTGCTTATTGTGGTATTTACAGCGGGCTGCGTCGTGCATTCGTTACCATTTCATCAAGCCCATTTCACTCGACTGTCCGGAGCTGTAAAAGCTCCTCGTGGGCTTTGTTTGGTATAGATTAACATTAACCTTTTAAAAAGCCTCTGACCGCAAAACACGCTGCTACCAGACCCCAGTGAGATATGTTATGGCCTAAGTGCCTTTTAGCATACACTCCCCTCGACTTGACACACACACACACACACACGGAGCGCTCCAGCCTTTACACTTATCTGAGCTCATGTGTCTGCAATGAGCGAGCCCAAAGTTACCCAACTCGCAAATTGCCCCGGTGTCACGCAGGCCCCCCTTTAAGTGAGCCTTTTAGCCTCCTAAAGGACAAATAAAGTCCATTTAATAACTGCACTAAACACTAATAGTCTATGTGTGGCTGACATTTGTGTTTGTACTAAAAGCCCCCCTCAGGCCACTGCTGGTACCGAGGCAGGGGCGCGCAGCTCCCCTCTGCAGCACTAACAGGTCTGCCACAGCTGAGAGCACCACACAACAGCTCTTAAGACACTCTCTCACACACTGAGCTATTGATCCGTCTAAAAGAACACACAGTGGACGCCACTTGCCACTCTCTTTCAAAACACCCCCCCCCAAAAAAAAAAAAAAAAAAAAATGGAACACCCAGACGAAAGGGTATTGTGGGTGGACAAGGGAGTGCGGCCACAATTTGGCATGTGTGGCGATCTACCTATAAAGGCCGAGACGTGCCGAATCGAGTGTGTGTTGTGTTGCGTGTTTCTGTTTTTATGCTTCCGAGATAAGTGATGGAGAGCAAATGTCGAGTGTTTGGCGATCACGCGGCTGGTGTGTTTGATTTTGTCCACGTGCTGTTTGTGCTTGATGCCCAATTGTAAACTCAGCTTCACTTTGCGCACTGTTTCTCTCTGCTTGTCATGTTTGCCCTTCAGCGAACTGTTTTGGTGGGGGTGTGCGTGTGCGTGTGTGTAAAACAACATTGCTCTCTTCAGGCTATCTCTTCCTTGAAAACACAAAGACATGATCTTGGAAAATTAAAGTGTGATTATCAATTTGTTCATTTTAATTGGAAGGCGGGAAATTGTCAACAACGTGTGGTCTTCCAAAACAGATTTTTTTGTTCCAAATGTTTTTTTTTTGAAGAGTTCTCAAGTGGTATTACATTGACATTTATTCAATAAAAAGAAAAGCTGCAAAGAAGAACAGCAGTGCAGTGCAAAACCGCATACAAAACGGCAAATTATTCTGAGGCTCCACGTTAAACCACTTTGCAGAGAAATACACAAGACAACGAAAGCAAACGGCATTCGCTTGATTTTTGTTGACAAAAATTTACTTGTTGGCGTGTAAACGTCGAGCAGATTGCACGTGAAGTGATACGCTAATTTAGCCAGTCTGGGGAACCTCGCTCTGTTTACTTTTCACTTTGTTTTGTCAGTTTTGCAGATTTGCAAATATCATTAGTTTTGTTTTAGTTCAGAAATATTTTTTACCAAATTTTACTCACTCCCTGTTTATTCATCAGTTTTTTTATTAATAATTCTACAACAGCCTTTATGGCCACCAAATGAACTGGGTTTAAATTTTGCTGTCTGCTGGTTGCTAAAAAAATTGTGAGTAATTTTACACCAATACTCCAATCTGTAGCGACTACATAACCACCAATCCCCCCCCAAAAATCTAGAGAAATACTCACTAAAAAATAAATCCAATATTTTTGTGCATTTTAGCTAGCCACTTACAAAATTCAAATATCGTATTAAAAAAAAAAAGAAAAGAAAACACGAAATACAGCCGCACCAGAGTATAAGATGCAACAAATATTTAAAAAACTAAATTCATTAAAATAATAAATTATATATATATATATATATATATATATATAAAATAAAAAAAAAATAAAAAAAATATATATGTACAAGCTGCACTGGACTAAAGCCACAGATTTCTATGTTGGAAAAAAAATTGTAAGCTACATAAACAGATTGTTAAAACAGTGCCTTTTAACACGGCAACAACTTTGCTAATTAAGACAGAACAGAACCAAGAGAATTAAAAAAAGTGAGATTTTCTGAACTATAGAGCGCCCCTAGTGGTGAAAGAAAACTCCACAGATAATCCGCACCGTTTTATGAGCCGCATGATTCAAAATCTTAGAAAAAACTAGCGGTTTATAGTCCAGAAAATACGGTAACTCCCTACTATTTGCCTTCATCTGGACCAAAGGTGAAATAAATAATCTTATTAGTCACAGGCTTTATGCACAAGGTCTGGTGATGTTAAGAAATGAGATTTATTTATAAGATATGAAAGGTAAAGGCTAATTGGTCTTGTTTGGCCTTTCCTCCATCCCACCGTCCTCTAAACAGACCCCTTGAAGTTGCCACATTGTGATCACCCCCCAAAAAAACTTGCTATAAATACCAATGTTAGGCGCAAATGAAGCTAAAAAGCTTCAAATTCAAGCCCCAGCGACTGAGGGCAGACTCTTCTACCTGCATTTCATGGCTTGTTAGGGGAGCTCTCTGCAGGTATGCCAACCATCCTCCTCTGACAGCCTTCCACACAACTACAGAGCAGTCATAATGAGGAGAGAGAAAATGACTGTGTGCGTGCACGCGCTGCCGAATCTTTTGAAAAAGAAAACATTTAAGACCCTCGGGGATCACAAAACTCTTTTAATTTGCCTTTCATGACAACTAATTAGGAATTCCATTCAAAATCTTTGCTTGAAATAAGATAACTAATTATACAAAAAGGTCGTTCGTCCACCTCCGGAGAACTACTCCTAATTGGTTGAGACCACCACATTCTCCTCATAGATATCACGTGTGTGTTTTACATCCTGTTTGAAAAGGCCAACGCTTCCAAAGATTAACCTATCTTGGAATGACTGGATTCCGCCTCCGCTGGATGCCTGCTCGTATTAAAACCCTGCTCAACTCATCAATGTAAAACACCAACGCTGACTTTAGTGTTTGAAGTCAGTCGCACATTCATTTTGTCTTGCACTTGCCCCAGTTGTTCGGGAGAGCCAGCATCAACTTACAGGAATTTAGAAGGAAGTCAGACTACATATATGAATAAATGCAATAATATGCACTTTGGCTTTTTGCTCGGGACCAAGCCCGACCCTGGCCGGTCGTGATGGGAAAATGAAGCTTCAAATTTGCTTCATGAACCAGTTGTTGTATTTTTTTGAGTCCTCTAGATGGCACTGTTGCTTTAAATAAAGGGTTTTAAAAATGGCAATTCGGTGTGCTTTCAGCCCAATGTTGAAAAGAGAGTGCCATCTAGAGGAGTCCAAAAATACTACAACTGGTTCATGAAGCAGATTTGAAGCTTCATTTACCCATCACTACCGGCCAGTAAATTTCCACAATAAGTGACGCTCGCCTAACATTTATCAGAATTACGACTGAATGATTTGGAGAAATAATTTATAAACTGTAGCGTTTTAAACGTCTTCTAACATCGTATCTGGATCTAGATGAATTCATTTCATGCAACCATGTGACAAATTAAAATTGAGTCAATTCAACACCATTTTTTTTCAGTGTACATACTGAGACCAGGGGTCACCAAAGTGGTGCCTGCAAGGACCATATAAGAAGCCCACGGTCCTGGTCCAAGAATAGCTCACCAGTGATGGGACATTGTGATCTTCTAGGAATGTTGTAGAAGTGATCATTTGAAAATGCATTTTTTGTGTTGCAAATTTATGTAGCCTAATATATATATATATATATATATATATATATATATATATATATATATATATACAATATATAATATATAATATTTTATTTATTTATTTATTTTCAAGCCGAGAGACATTTTCTTACCGCTCAACACACTTGGGGTGTCAATTTGGGTAGAACACAACCTCCCCATTGGCACCATCCCTGGGTGAAAAACAACGCGATAGTCAGCCAACCAGTTCACAAATGGAGAGAAGTAAAATTACTTTTCATTTAAGTGTAGTACGAGGGGTGTCAGAAATGTTCCAGGACTTAAAAAATTTGAACTACAAACTCCAAGTTTTCCTCTCGAGTCTAGCAGTCTTTCCCAGACTTCTGTGCCTCACATTAATTCTCTCCCAGAAGAGTTCTTTACTGGATCGTCTGCCATCACAGCCATCTTGACGTCACCCACGTTTTAAAATCGTATTCCCTTGATGACCCCCGTGATCTTGGAAAAGAGGGAAAAATAATCACAGCTAAATCGCACAGCCAGGTTTGTCATCCTCTGTAAGGAACTGTCAGATGCTCAAAGCAATGCGAGCGTATACATTTTCACTGTGTGAACGACAAGTCCTGGAACTTTTCTGACACCTCATACGCATCACCACATCTCTTTTCATTCTCAACAAGAAACATTTTGCCCAACCGAGCAGACTTAACCACCGTCAGAAGGAATTAAAATGCTATTCGTCGTATTTGCAAAGGCCTGTCATGGCTCTCTTCTCCCATCCATCCACTTCCTTTAAGATCATATCTTTCCACAATATGTACTAACTTTGTCTTTTCTAAGCAGTCTGTCGGAGCATGTAGTTTCCATTACGGCGATAGCATCCGATTTTTTTTTTTTTTTTGTGTTGCCCTATTTAGACTTTACAGCTCTCGCCGCATCGCCGAACATTTTCGATATAGTGAAGGATTTAAAAGAAAATGCATTGCCACGCAGCGCTCAGTGGACAAGCTAGAAAGTGCGAGTAAAATGAGCACACGTCACATGCATGATCACTTTCAACAACTATTGATGAAATACATTTTTTGGCTTATTTATGGTGTGTGTGTGTGTGGTGTGTTCATTTACATAAAGATAACGATGATGAAGAATGAGAGGAATGATTGCGAGTATTTCACATTCACACTCTTTTGGCCGCTTTGTAGACGCCATTTGCAGTTAAAATTGTTCAAATTTAACTTTGTTACATAACCGACCAATGAGAGACAAAGCAACACTTAATATGCTGAAATATGCAAATTTTGAGCGTCTTGACCAAACTGATAGTAAAATGGCCGCGTAATTGCTGAATAATTTACGGTTAATTAGCTTTTTTTTGATGAACTAATCAATCATTTGCGGCGCTCCTTTTTGCACGCCTCATTGTGCACAGGGTACAATTGAAAGGAAATGGATGCACACTCTCAATATCCTCCCACACTCCATCCCAGTGGAACATCTGTTCTTTACGTCAGTCAGCAGAGCGGACAGTTGCCTCTGATTGTGTGTTTTGTTAAAGGCCATTTTTTTGGATCAATTAAAAAGCCGCCACGCCACGCACCCTCTGCCAGTTCACAGGGAGTTAACGGATCTTGATGAGACTTGCTCAGCCTTCCTGACACATGGGGAGGGCGGTGGTCTTTCAAGGACTTGAAGCTGGCCCCGGGTGGGCTTTTTCTCCCGGGGTTCCCCAATAATTCCTCGCCACAGCTGCAGCAAGTATGAGATGCTTTGGCAAATGACACGCTGCACGTTACAAAATGGGCGCATGCGGCCGAAACAAAGTGCATTTGTCATCATTATCTTTCACATGTCCAATTTCAATGTCTTTGTAAATAAGACGTCAAGCACCGGCACAACCCGGTTTATATGTTAAGGCGGGACGTAGGCCTTCAGTGAAGTTCTACTCAGTCCGACTTGAATCAAATAATATACAGAAAAATACTTATGCACTACTGAGCGAGTGTTGCTTCTCTTGAAAATTCCGATGGCGTCGCAAGTGTATCTGCAATTAAATCCACACTTTTCCCTCCTTCGGCCATTGTGGTTTAAAAAAAAAAAAAAAAATCAAGACTATATTTTAGATTTTCAAACAATCTCGAGTTACGAATTTCTGGTGTGTTGATTCCCTCACCTTCAACGGCCAGTGAGAAGGCTTTACCGTCATCAACTCGCGATCTGATTGGCTATCGCAAGCGCCTATCAAGTGTAAAAGCCCCCTTGAGACACAGAAGAGACGCACACACCTTTTTACCTGAAGACCTTGGCCGAATAGTGCGTGCTACTGGTATTGTGAAATCTGCCTAGCAACACAAGCTATCTGAATTCTGATTGGATAAAAACTCTCACCTAAAAATTCAACACTAGGATATAATATGACATCAATGTGAAGAATACGATCATGATTTCTTGATGATGTTAGGCCAGCAGAGAAGGCCTTAAAGGCCTTGACCGCCCGCCGCTGTTAAGAGTAAACATGTTGCAAAATCATCGCGCCAATATTGCGACTGCCACTCGAAAAGGAACACAGGCTAATCTGAGCCGTTTAAGTTTTTGTCGTCGCTTGGCAAAAGGTACAGCGGCTGCATGGGAGTACACAATCCAATTCATCCGCCGACCTGAGTGTCTGCTCCGAACGTTAATGGGGTGCTCATGCAGATGTCTTGCCATTGTGCGCATGAATCAGCCCCTTTCATTGGGCTTCTGTCATCGCTCTAATTGAGCCCATGGACACGTTTCTCGACTGCCAAGACAAAAACACGAGACATCTGTTAATAATATCGGCTGCAAAACACATGGCGCTTGAAAGCCGCCTGATGAGTACGTTTGCAATGATAAGTCAAATAAAGAGTACTGATTCACCGCGTGATTCATGTTGCCATCCTCGGTTGGGGCGCGTGTGAGCTCCGAGTCAAAGAACAGAAATGGGTGAACACACGGAGGCAATCACACTGACACACACTATTAAATTAGGCAGTTTCTCACCAAGCCCGAGTCAATATTACATTTCATACCGAGCATGTTTTTTTTTTTTTTTTTTTGGAACGCGACCCTATGAGAGCCCTCTATGTTACTGTACGGCGCAGCTACATTTCCAGATGGTGCCGTATGAATGCCGAGGTCTGTGAGGTGATTTCTGGGACTGTATGCATGCTATGATTACAACATAATTAACACCCACAGTAAGTGGGAGCGAGCAGACAGGGCTTGTGCGGATGAGGAGGGGACTGTTCATTAACAAGATGCACTCTCTCAAACTTTGCAGCTTGCTGCGGCTAATAAGCCCCGGTGAAACGGAGCCCAGCCGTCCCTCGCATTGACCCTGGCACTGCCTGGCATAAGGGAAGGTTTTGTCTCCTGGAATAATTGCTCTTTTCACATGTTACAAGTGTCCTGACCCCCACTGTCTGCAGCCACTTTTCCTACCATAATTACTCCTGATCCGCTCCAAATGAGTCAGCCGCATTAGGGCTGCAATAACACTGGCCCGGCTTCAAGCGCGGCATGGGGAGTCTCAGCAGAGCAGCCTGGAACAGGACTGCCTTTTCTCCCCGGCCCACGGTCATTTCCATCACGTCATAGGTGCATTTCTTACACTTGAAGTCAGCACGAAGGCCCTGGGCCCTTTTTTTTTCGAAAGCTTACAGGCGGCATTGTTAGCTCCCGGTGTTCACGACACACTGTGGTTTGGCTGCAAACTCCGTCCCAATTAACGGAAAAACTTCATTAGGGTGTTTTTTTTTTTTTTTCCACACTTTTCAGCCCCCTATTATTTTTAATTTATTCACATGGGGTTAATTAAAAGAAATGTATCACAGAGATATGCAACAGCTTTCTAATTAAATTCATTGCGGCTTCTTTTTTTTTTTTTAACACGTGAAACTGGCAGTTTCCAAATTATAACAGAAGGGGACTTGTTCCTTGCTCGGTAGAAGGAGAAGATTATGGCTCAGCAAGGTAAGCTGTCAGGAAATAAGAGTGAGAGAGTGGGAGATGGCACAAGAGGAAGCTGAGGAAGGGAAGAAAGGATGGCAAACATTTGCGGTACACATCTCCAGACACATAAATTGCAAACTCTTGAGAGATGGAGGAATTCACTGGTCGGAAAGCCGGCTGAAATTTTTTGGGACGCAACTTGCGAATTAAAGGTGGTGATTTTTGGTCATGATCTGAGATATCAGCACCAATTTTGGATGATGCTCATGAAGGTCACAAAAGCTTTGAAGTAGTGATGGGTAAATGAAGCTTCAAATCTGATTCATGAACCAGCTGCTGTATTTTTGAGTCCTCTAGATGGCACTGTTGCTTTAAATAAAGGGTTTAAAAAAAATGGCAATTCAGTGTGCTTTCAGAGACTGCCATCTAGAGGAGTCCAAAAATACTACAACTGCTTCATGAAGCAGATTTGAAGCTTCATTTAGCCATCACTACACTAGACGACACAGAATGATGTCCATTGAATTAAAGCAAAAAAACGTGACAAAAATATTGAATTCTTTTTAATTATTCTAATCAGTTATTACAAGGTTTTTATCAAGTACAATATTAGAAAATGTTATTTTTCTCATTAAAAAAAATATTATAGCATGTTTTTTGGGTTGGGGGGGCTGGAACGGATTAATTAATTTCCATTCATTTCATTAAAGAAAGGTTTGAGAAACGAGTGTTTTGAGTTACGAGCGTGGGACCAGGATGAATCGAATTCATATTTCAAGGCACCACTGTATTTCACATCGAAAAAAGTTTTCTCGTTCAGGGTAATTGTCCTGGAGTCTAACGATTTACCAGCCTTAGACACTCCTTGAAGGATTCATTCACCCCTGCAGTGTTCACGGATATCTTGATATCACCCAATTCTTCAAAATGGGCTCCCTGGAAGAACCACTTGAGTTTCGAAAAGACCAAAAAAAAATTTTTCAATCACAGGGAGGGAAGTTGCTCCGGAACAGCAATGTTCTTCTTGGCCAGGAACTGTCAGATGCTCAAGGCATTGTGAGTGAATGTTCTGCAACTCTAGCCTCTTCTCGTGCACTCAACAAAGCAAGCACCAAATGATGTTGTTGAACAATAAAGGTAGTTTGCGTTTGAAATACTGGATAGTCCTGGAACTTTTCTGACACCATTACGCTAACTACAGCAACCAAATACACAACTTTTAAAAGTTTAGACTACAATGACTGGAGCCAAACGCCTCTTAGTCCACATTAAAAATAGATTTCGGGACGAATTAAGTGGATCCTTCGAAGGTTTGTGTCACTCACGAGGTCGAGAAGTAGTGTTCAAAATCCTCCCCACTTCCCGGCAATTACTGCACACTTATTATGGCCAAGGAAATACTAAGAGACAAGTGTGTCATTCAGGGTCCTCAATGTGTCAAAAATGGGTAGGGGGGGGGTAGAGAAGGAACACCACATTGCAGCGGACCGAGGGAAGCACTTTAATCGTGAATAACGCAAATTCCCCACAGGGGGCAGTTATTTTACTGCACGGGCTTCTAATGTCCTTCGAAAGCGTACTTGCACACCTGACGGGGGAAATAACCAGAGAGGTCGCTTGGGCGAACATCCGTGAAGATGTTCAAAAAGAGAAGGATGACATGATATCGGAAGATCGTCGAAATGATGACCACATTTTTAACCCAATATAATGTGTGGAAAAAAACTGAAAAAATTGAGGATAGTGTTTGTTGTGAGGTCATTTGTATACAAATTTGTTTGTAGCAAATATAACGTGCAGCATGGGTCAAATCTTACACCTTCATCACCATTTTTAATTCGGTGTTTGAGTCTCGGTTGAGTGAAGGTCATCTTGAGAGATTACTTCTCAGCATGTTTGCTTTTATATGAGCCAAGGCACCCAAGGGTGCGCTATTTACCAAGAAGATGGCTGTATGATTTCATAAAAGTCGGATCCCGCAGTGCTCATCACTTTAATTCTCATTGGAAATAAACTCTCAATGTGCCATTCTTCGTTTGAATAAATGAATATGTCATTTGGTTTGTCTAAAAGATGAAATGTAAAGGTCATGGGAAGTTGGAATTAAACGACGACGGTTTTACAAGAGTTATGTCGTGACTTTGGTGCAGGCAGCGTGGCTTCAGTACCCAGACTATAGAGCTTCTGATTGGTTTAGAATAGGGCTGCACAATATATCGAAAAAATATTGACGATATTGACCTATGCAAAGAATTGCCTCTAGGTGGCACTGATGGTTTGAAAAAAAGGGTTTAAAAAATGTTTCAGCCCAATGTTGTACAGAGAGTGCCATCTAGAGGAGTTAAAAAATACTACAAGTGGTTCATGAAGCAGATTTGAAGCGTCATTTACCCATCACTAGACATCACATAAAGGGACAACTGATAAATAGAAATATTTATTTGCCCAGTGCGCATTTCGGGGATCTTTGTTATTGAGAGACCACCGAAAAAGCTATCATTCTAAATAAATAAACCTGAAGAAAAATAAAGATCATAATTACCTTTCCCCATGTGGCGAAAATTTTCCCCGTGTTCTGTACACTTTTTTTTTTTTTTGGTGCCTCTCATTCTATATGAAATAAATCGATGCTTCACTTGACTTTTGTGTCTCTTTGTCCTTTTAAAAACAACAGCTTGCCGGAGGAATAATCATCATGACAAAGTGTAATTCCTAGCCAGGGCGGAAAAAAAACTCCTTGCCGAGAATGTGCATCAGTGAAACAGGTCAGTTGCGCAAGTGTGTGTTTGGAATGTAGCTGCATCAATACAGTACTAATTATTTCCCATCCTAACAGCAGGTGGCAAACAGTATATAAATTAAATGGTGCGATCCATACTGCTGGCCTACCTGATATTGATAAACACTTTTTTATTTTTTAACGCGAACTAACAATGGATGACTCACGCGTTTTTAGTGGGGGATTTTCTGCTTGCGCAACATCGACATTCCTCCTGAGCGTGTCTGTGTTTGTTTCAGCTCAGACCGGAATACATCTGGCATCTACAATGTGCTTTAATTGCGCTCGAAAAGTAGCGAGTCTTCTCCCCTCGTGTCAGCAACCTCCGGCGAGCGCACGTACACGGGAATGTTGATGTTTGTCGGCGTGCGACATTATGCAAACACAACTCAACATATTTGAGTTCAACTTGGAGGAGGCGTACGTGTGGCCAATCCAAGAAAGGAACCATTACAGAGATGACTTGGAAAAAAAACTCAAAACACGCGCACCTCCAATGATGTTTTTCAATTGAAATGAATGGTAATGCCATGAATCATTTCCAGTCCCCACAAATGAACATTTTTGCTTGTGTTTTTTAATACGGGGGTTAGGGGGGGGGTGTTAATAGAATGCTGTAATATTTCAATTTTATAGAAACAGAGTAATAATACAAATTATATCGAATGGAAAGAATTTGTTTGTGTGTCATGATTTAATGCTGCAATGCAATTCATTGTGCTGCTCTTTCTGGTGTGCCCGCCTTGGCCACTGGGGGCCACAGTTAGACACCTTATACTTATTACTGTGACCGTGACGACCATCGTGACTCAGAAGGATGCAATTTATTTTTGTGAAGTCTGAAGAATACATGCCAATGCGTAGTGATGGGAAAATGAAGCTTCAAATTTGCTTCATGAACCAGCTGCTGTATTTTTGAGTCCTCTAGATGGCACTGTTGCTTTAAATAAAGGGTTTAAAAAATGGCAAGTTTTGAACAGAGAGAATCTGTAGTTTTAAAATAACGAAATTAAACAACCTTCTGAAAATGACCTTATATTTTCCTGAAAGATGAAATTATTTCAATAATTATTTTAAAAGTATTTTTGTTCATTTTATTGAAAAATCAAGCGTACCCACTGGAGTTCCCTCAGGTACCCCCAGGGGTACGTGTAGTGATGGGTAAATGAAGCTTCAAATCTGCTTCATGAACCAGTTGTAGTATTTTAGGACTCCTGTAGATGGCACTCTCGGTTCAAAATTGGGCTGAAAGCACACTGGCTTGCCATTTTTTAAAACCTTTATTTAAAGCAACAGTGCCATCTAGAGGACTCCAAAATACAGCAGCTGGTTCACGAAGCAAATTCGAAGCGTCATTTTCCCATCACTAGGTACGCGTACCCCCATTTGAAAACCACAGCCCTCGTGTACAGAGTGGTCGTCAAACCTCTGACTCATCCTGCTGAAAGTGTCACGACTCTCAATCCAAGCGCCCGTGTCATAAAAACCGTGGACGGCGACAACATTAATTGCAACGTTTGGACGAAACAGAAGGTTAGACAATGGCTGCCGAAGGCCTCCCGGAAATCATGTGTCCCTCGCCACACAGCGATGACAGCAAGCCCCAACATCCAGCCTGGGGCAATAATAAACGGGATGCTCTTACAGCTCAAGAGTGCATAATTGAGTTTTTGCATCTTGCTGATGAGCGCAGAGTGAGCGAGGCGGACGCACTCGCTAACACGTGTCTCAATTGAGTCGCTTTAAATTCTTCCAAGATTGTGGCAAATGAACGCTACACACTTGAAAACGTGAAACAGTCACAAATGACAGGGGATCAAGAGGTTCAATCGCGGCAGAGAGTGAGAATTGAGTGAATTTCAACACAAAAGGGTACACGTGTGATTTTTCCTGACAACAGCTTTAGGATATTAGTGGCGGTCAAAACACGGAGAGCAAAACTCGCTTGCCATTGCAGGGGAGAAACGCTATTATGACAAGGCGGTATGTATGATTAAATAGATGAGAAACTTCATCTTTGTGAATAATTTTAAACAGAAGACAAAGCCCAGAATGTGATGCGCTTTGTAAAAAAAAAAAAAAAAAATAACACTCCTGGTGACTTGTGTGTTTGTAATATTGTTCAGGCCCCAGAGCTCACAAACCCGATGTCGTGTAATTTCAATATTTGAAATAGGCAAGTTTAATTTTGAAGTAAGCGCAAACCAATAAGCTGAGAAAATACCAAACACCAGCGAGCAAATTACATTCCTGTGGAAAAGTGAAAAGACTTAAGCAACATATAAAAGTAATCTCCAACTGGAAATTAGAAATCAACCCTGAGAAACCAAATAACAGAAAAGAAATATTACTGTCCACTTTCGGAATCAATATAACATCGCTACAAGACAGTATTACCATGGTAACACCGGTAAAGAATGAAGCAATTCTTATTATTTCAAAATAAAAATGTGAGCCTGGAGCCCAAGGTTTATTACAGCAGCTGACAGATCACCAGTCTGTGTTCATCTGAAGGATTGCTTTTCAATCACACGCTTTATGAGTGTACACATTTTCCAGGACAGTGTGATAAGGGAGCCATAAATTAACCAGCGCGAGGGAACCAGAAACTTATCAGTCGCTGGAGGATTTGGCTTCTGCTTAAGGTCACAACGGTGGAATATTTAGGGGCACGTGCGTACACGAAGCAGTTTTAGTAAGCATTAAGATGTTTAACTCTCACTTTTATAAAAGCATGTTTGATGCCTTGCTCAAAGGCACCGCCGTTCATCCGTCAGGCGCCAAACTTGCACCTCGACACGCTGACCTGATGAGCGCGTCAACTCTCAGAATACGCTCATTGCTTCGGATGGAGTTTGGAAACAAGACGAGCATCGTGAGCAGGTGATCGTGTTGGAAAGTCGTTTTTTGTTTTTTGTTTTTTGTGGTTTGATCCTGGGAAGCAATGATTCTCAACTGGTGGCTCGTGGACAAGTAGCATGTCACATAAAAAAAAAAAAAAAAATTAACACTGGTAATTTAACACCGTAAGAGCTCAGACTGTTAAAATTGTTACGGTTGCACTTGTCTGTCTTTTTTCATTTCCTATTAAGAAGATAAACTACCGATGGAGCACTTTTCGAAAAAGAAGTGCCAAGATGCGAGGTAAAATATGTGGCCATATTTTGTGCTGTTTAACTGTATTTATTTCGATATTCATCCTGCGTTTCGTAAATAAGGTGCTGTGGAAGTATATCGTCGCTGCCGAGTGAAAAACACGTATATAAAAAATTCTATAAAAAAAATAATTAAAAAATTATTATTTTTTTTAAAATAATTTAAAAAAAAACTAAATAATTCATGCGAATGAGATGTCTCTTACACAGAAGCCTCATTAAAATATACATTTTAAAATATAGTAAAAAAAAAACGGACACAAGTGTTTTTCACAGGACAGCGACGATATGTAAAAATGTGTCGTGACATTTTTTTTGCATTAAATTACAATATGAAAATCTACTATCAAACAATACGTTTTCATTACCGTTATTTATTTCAAAAGTTATTGACAATAGCAAAATGGTTCCACGGTGACACATGAGAACCACGGCAGAACGTTCAAAACAAGCACCCTGCGCCTCTTTATGCGCCGTATAAAAAGAATCCGAAACTTCAAGCAGGAAAAGCTCACTTGTAATTAAGAAATCATTAAAGGTTGCCCAGCCCCCCCCCCCCCCCTGCCCCCTCCCCCCTCCACCAGCCCCCCCTTCCTCGAGAAAGCGCCGAGCGGATGCATTATATGGCGAGGAGGTTGAATTGACAAGCCTATAACTTTACAGCCAATAAACGTTAAGAGGCTCCGTAATGAGCGAGACCAGATCGGAGCGGCTCTGTTGCCAAGCGGGCCGAGCTGCGGGAGGCGCTGGCCGGGTCCAGCAAATAAAGGGTGAAGCTTTTAGGCAATGAGCAGCAGGTGATCTCAGCTTTTCTGCAAGTCCTAATGCTCCTAAAAGCCACTCTCCCTGGTTCTGTAATTGGGCATCAGTAGTTAATGTAGTATTGACTGCATTACATGCTCTTGTGCATCCTTTCCCACTAATGCCATTTGCATCACCTTGTACATTTACCATATTGCTTAGCCAATAACTGTTAAAAGCAATCCCGATCATGAATCACATAAGGAACTTTTAGCCGGACGGACATTCAAAGCAGACTATTTACAGTTGGGTTAATTTGGGTACATTAGCGGCCCAACATGGATGTCGCCAGAGAGGCCAATTTACGTCTTGGGTTTTGTGATGCCTAAGTGAAAGGATGCACGGCGAAGAGACGGGGAAATATCCATTTTCAAACGTAAATAATGGGCTCCAAATGCATCCATTACTTGCCGAGGAAGGTGCAGAAGCTTTGTGTGCTACATGCGGCGGACTCACGCAAATTGTTGTATATTTCTGGCCCATCTCAGCAGGTGGTCAACAAAACAAGCTTGAAGAGTCTTTTAAAAGTGTCACAAGGAGGAAAACTTGGTCTCAGACCTCAAAGTGCTCTCCCGCCAAGTATGTCTGCTTGTCTTGTGTCTGCTTGAATATTAAAAGCATAACACATTAATGGTTTTAATGCATTCACAGTACACTGAGCATCATTTGGACCTGTGGACCAGCACCGCACGTCTCCACGTCAGCTCGAATCCAAAATGGAACATCATTAGAGAGGCGAGTTTGATTTAAATTTAAATTAATTAGATTGCCTCACCCATTAACCCAAATACATTGAAATAGATAAGTAATGCAAGTGGGCCTATTTGGATGGGAAAAGTGAGTCAAGGCTGCGCGGCGTTATCCATAATTTGCAATCAAGTTAAAAGCACTCTGCTGTCATGTGCCATCCCGGGGAGGTTGTCAGAGGCTGCCTGCCTCTTAACAACTTCACCCAGGCAAAAAGCACTTAGCAGGAGACTTCAAGCCCTGCACATCAAGTGTAAATAAACATTCCATTCTCTTTGTGCATTTGAGAGAGGAGCTCGGCGTGGGTGCACCTCAACTTCAGGATGCAGTGGGGTTTATTCACAAGCATAGTTTGACAAAAAAAAAAAAATGCAGGAAATTAAGGAGACTTGATGTGGCTCGGGGCTCAGGCAAGCTCTCAATGTGTTGCGAAAATGTCAGCGGTTACTCGTACGAGTGTCCAGGATGTGACATCTTAAGAGGCGGGGATGTTACTCACCCTCTTCCTTGTCCAGCACCATCGTCCTGAGGAACGAGGAGTCCTTCCCCGGCCGATCCGTCCTTGGCTCCAGGAGGCTGCGCGGCTGGCTCCGCTAGGAGCTTCTCACCGGGATTGTCTTGATGTCGTTGTGCCCTGCGCGGGCTATTCGGCAAAACCTTGAATAAACCAAGCCGCTTTCTCTAAAAATACGAACGGTCGTTACGACGCTGACTGGATGCGGATGCGCGTCTCCCCACTTGATCTGCAGCCCAAATAAATAAGCCCAAAGCGCTTTGAATGACTTCCATGCGAATAAAAAAGGCGAATAGGCGGGCGTGAATCGCGACTAAATGTGCCGAGCGGTGCGCGCTGCGAGGCGGATGAGGCGCACTCCGAGCTGGGCTGAGCTCTCTCTTCTCCTGGATGTTAATATGCTTCCCCTCTCGCTCTCATTTGCTCCGAGACGACAACTACATTCAAACAAATCCAATTGCAAATGTGACAAAGTGCTCCCGCCGCCTCTGTGCTCGCGTCTGTGCGCGCCCCGCTCCGCTCTGAGCAATAAATGCGCCGCGCACGCTCCTTTGCAGCGACCCAAGGATTCCCCTGTTAATTAAATCAATTCATTATGCTCAGATCTGATTAGCAGCCCTTCCCCCCTCTTTGAATCAATTATTCAATACACAAACATAATTGCTTGTGCCAGAGGTGTCTAAGTATTAGCTTATTTAACTCCAAGGACACTAATTACCCCTAGGGCAAGGGAACTTTTCTCATTAATTCTGACAAAACACAAAAGCACAGCTAAGGGAAAGAGAAAGCGCGTGTGTGCGTGCGCGTGCGTGTCCCTACGCCCCCCCCCGCCCCCCCAGCTTGTGTGTCTGTGTGTGTACGCGTTAGCGCGCGCGATAGAGAACACGCACACGTACGTAAGGTTGTATTGACGCGCGGGTGCACGCGCGCGCGTACGTCAAGGAGAGAGAAAAATGGGTAGAGAGAGAGAGGCAGAAAGAGAGATGTTGCTCCATGCTACACAATGAAATGCTTTCATTATGCGCTTCTCCTTATTTTATTTTTTTTCACGCGGAGTAGAAATAAAGTGTCTAATTGTGGTCTACTTAGCAGTTAATTAGCGTCGCACACACTTTTATCATACATGCTGCACAAATGCACGCAGCAGATGGGCTGACTTTTTGATTAGTGCCGAGATAGGAGGTTGACTATCAAATCTGCTAATATAATTGTTGCCTGTAATTGCCAAGATGAAAGTGTTGCTGTTGCATGTCGGTGCCTTAAATAGCACCACTTTCCCTTGCCCTGCAGAGACTGGTAACCAATTAATGGTGAGATCCAAGAAAGATTAGCCATTTAGGAGAGCGGGGAGGAATAGGAGGACAAGAATGTTGGTTTGACAGCAGCCAGCAGGCCGTCTATGGTGTGAGCTTGCTCAGTCTGTCCATGCCTTCTGTTACATTTTGCACCGCATATTTTTTTGTTATCAAGAGCTACTCTGTGCACACAAAGAAACATTTCCAGAAAAGTACTGTCAACTTTTTCTCTTTGTTTTGGGGGGTAATTTCCTTGTCGTTTATTACAAAGGGAAGGATGCATCTTTGGTCATTTAAAGGGGAAATGTTATGGGAAAAATGAATTTTTAATTGCTTGCATTGTGTCTGGAGTGCCTGGCCACACATTAAGTGCGAAACTACACAAATATGTAAATCTTTGCTGAGCTGCGTATTTTTAAAATGAGTCTGAGAGTGAATCTATATAAATAAGAACACCCCAGATTGGGTTTCCCCACCCATGACTTTGCAGCGAGGCTGCTTGAAGTTCTGCCATTTTCAAGCAATGGCGCCATCATGTAAAAGCCAAAAAGCAGAGATGTATTTTTGGATTGGACAAATTCACATTGGTGTAATATTGTTAGCTTCTGATGAATGTCACATTCAGTCCAACCTCCCTTTATAAACTTCATCCATTCAGAGACTTACTTCATGAAGCGAGGTAATTTCTCCCATTTAAGTGAATGGAAATAGAATTAATCCGTTCCGGAGCCAAGTTAAATTACGCATGGGTTTAAAACCAAAGAATTAAATGAGCCATTTATTGCCGCTTTTTTGCATACAAACAGTAGAGATGGTAGATTTCACCGAACCAAACTGTGATCACCAACATTCACACCATGCGCATGAGTCGCTATTTTTCAACTCAGCTCAATTTATATTAAAAATCTGATACACACACGCACATGGGCAACAACATCGGATAATTGTTTGACCAATTATCAATTATGCTTCAGCTATCAGTATTATTTGCCCGATTAATGATCAGGTATACTTTAAATATATTTAAAAAAAGAAAAGAATACAACATCTTATTGACAAAAGAAACATGTATTGGCAATAGAAGTGTTTCTTTACCAAGTTTGTAAAATGATTTGAGTATATTAATTTGTTTTTATGGAGTGTAGTCTGACCAAATATACCCAAATTACCCAACACTAGTGATGGGTAAACGAAGCTTCAAATCTGCTTCATGAAGCAGTTGTAGTATTTTTGGACTCCTGTAGATGGCACTCTCTCTCTTCAACATTGGGCTGAAAGCACACTGAATTGCCATTTTTAAACCAACAGTGCCATCTAGTGGACTCAAAAATACAACAGTTGGTTCATGAAGCAAATTTGAAGCTTCATTTTCCCATCACTAGTAGTTAAAAGATCCTCATGATAAGTTAACGTTAGCAGTTATGGTTGCAAATGTTCCTTTTAAAATCTCTAAATCGTTATTAAATCAATAAATCCCTGATTTTTAAAAAGAAATTACATTTACCCAACACTGGTTGACTGTAATCACTGTAACAAAAATTGCGAAATAATTTTTCCATATTTAAAAATCATCACCATGCCGGTTTTCCTCATTCATAATACAGCACTTGGAGTGGTCATTTGTTCTTTGGGGTCATCGTAAGATTGGGCCGGCCCTGAAATCAATGAGCTGATCCTCGTCTGTTCGGGCTTGGTGGCTGACATGCTTGACTTTTCATCGCCACGGTCACATACGTAGATTGATGACTTATGACCAACAGTGTATGTTTGCTGACCTCTAGCAAAGTGATTGACACGCAATTAATTCAATCACACCGAAGAAAATGGAAAGGAACGAGATCCACTTCAAAAAGCCGTCAGACAAGATGTCGGCAAAAGGCACTCTATTAAGGCCATTCATAAAAGCCGGATGAAAATAACACGTGTGTGAGAAATGATGGGCCGCAGCACAGGCTCGAGATGCACATTTACTACAATTACCTGACAACTGCGCCAAATGTTGGAGTCAATAGCGTCCGAGACGATAAATTATGTCCCCGAACATGCTTAATGTACATTTGAATCTCAGTGACATTTGAGCGGCGAGACAGTTAGAGTGATGGCGCCGCTCGCGCCATGTATCTTGATCCACATCGTGTTTTAGCACTCTTCATGATGTGGAGACATGGACGCGGTTACATCGTGGCTCTCAATCAAGACGCTTGTCATGATTGTAAATTGGCCACGTTACCTTTGCACCGAGACGTAACATTCTCGATGATCCATGGCTTTATATCGGCGTGGCTGTCTCGGGGGCGCAAACCCTTTCCCGTTTCACATTTAAGAATCGGCGCATCCTAGAAACAGGCCCCTGAGTTTGCTTCTGATGGGCCGTTAATTAACATTCATTTCTGAGCATGCATTAGCCATGGCCGTCTATTTATGGGGTGGCTCTCAAACGCAGCCACTACAAAACAGTGCTCTGCAATTAACCCCACCTAATCAGATAGCCGGCGAGTGTTGTGTTCCTGTTCGTCCTCCGGCACACGGCCATTGGACGACGACGGGGGGGTTGGGGGTTTCGGAGAGAGGATGAGCCCATTCTATAGTTCAGAATGGCTAAGCAGATTAAAACCTCATATCAAACATGATATTTACAGGCAAAGCTCGGAGGAGAGTGCCCCCTTTTATGTCGAATAGGGGAGGGGGGGGGCCTCCGGGCCGGGCTTTTAAAGCCTTGTCCCTTAATTGTATTCTGGCTAAGTGGGATGAATGGTGCTTTTTAATCAGACCACTGACGGGCCCGTGTGTTGTAAAAGTAAAGAGATGGTGTCTGATAGTTAAGATGCTGAATGATATGCTTTTAGTCGTGTGATTTGCCCTGATGTTGCAATTTTGGGCTAATGTTTTTTTTTTTCCAAAGAATCCTAGCGGCTATGCTTTTCACTATTTATGATTTTAAGTGTCGGTATAATTCTGCACTGACTGAAACATAGGCCTTTATTTCCTAATGGAGTCAAGGTTGAGCTCCCCCTAGTGGCTGATCTGTGCTACGTTTCTCCATAGTTTGCCTTGACAGCAGAGAGTTTGAGCACAACCGATTAGAAATTGGAGCCACTTCTTTTTTTCCACTCATCGTAGCGCTACTCCTGTGATGGTGGGTGGCAAAAAAAGTAGAAGAGAAATCTCTCGGATGTAACCCGACATGCTCACCATATAGGAAAAGTAATCCAGACTTTATAAGCCTTGCTGTTCAACTCATACCCGTAGTCCATTTGGATTTCATGTCCAATCAAATGGAGACAAGGTGTCATTTGGTGGGCAGGGAAGAGGGGAAGAGTGAATCCCTTTTCCCAAACAGTTAATCCAACTTTAATCCCAGTCATTAGGAATTAGACATGCAGAGCTGTCCGGCCGTGCCTCTAAATTACAATCAAATGGTTAGCAATTACACAAATTATTGATGGGGAGATCTTTTTTTTTTTTTCAACTTGTAAATTAAGGCTATTAAGGAAGGCTCCTTTTTAATGCAAAAGTGACTAATTAACCAGCGGATGGGAAATCTGCTGCCCAGATATAAAAAAAAAAAGTTCTCAGCACACATTGCAGAAGCACAAGGGAACCAATTAGTTTAATTATCAAAACAGCTAATTAAAATTGCACAGTTCCTAATTAGTTCTTTGCTTTTGCCTATAATTGACAGCATGGAGATAAATGGGCTGCCGATGGAAATGGGGAGAGAAGAAAAACAGCAGAAACTTCGGCGGAATATTTATGCTGACTTTATCTCCGTCTGTGTGGCAGCCCTTGAAAGTGGAAAATTAATGACCTTAATTCCCAAACTGTTTTTCCTCTAACGGTGCTCCCCTCTGCGCTCCCGGTGCACGCTCCTTTGTATGGACCTGCCACCCTGCCAACTGCTGGAATGGGAGGGGGGGGGGGGCTACTTGGGGGCGGGTTGGAGCCACGATTCTCCTCCTAATGTGACAGCTCCGCCTGAACAATGAAGGGAGATGAAAGAATAGAGCAGATGTAACCACTGGGAGCGTTGCATCATGGGACTGCAACTCTGTTGGACTTTTTTTTTTTTTTTTAAAGCACTTTTGTCATCAATGAGAACACTAATTTGTCCCGTGAATTGCGCCGGAGGAAAGATAAAAGACATTTGATGTCCCTGTAGTACCTTCATTTGAATTTTAAATTAATTAAAGTGTTGACCCAAAGCACCTGCAACTTTTTTGGTTTGTTTTTTTTGAGAACTCTGCTGCAAACATTATTTCACTGAGTTAGATATATTGTCCATCAGAACTTGTACTATAGCGGCTTGTACAAGTAACCCTGAAGTATACAGTTTAAGTTTAAATATGCTGATGAATTCCGGTTTCTAAATACATTAAACGTTTGAAGATCATTTCTGACATGGGTAAAGACAGAAAACTATGAATCTGCAAATGCGTGCTTAAAGTCACAAATGCGTAATGAGAATCTTTAAATGCGTGATTAAAGACACAAATGTGCGACAAAAATGTGCAAATGTGTACATTGAATTTTATACGCCAACACGTGGTTAGATGCGTACAGAAATCCGGAAGAAAAATTGGGCCTCTTGATTGGCTGCATTCTTACATGTGACTTTTTGCTACACTCCTGCCGTGGACGAGTCACAAATGTGTGTGCCGATTTGCAAATTCCTATCTGGAGACTTGTGTGTGGCGCCGTAGCTACAAATTCAGACCACAAGGGGGCACATTTGTAGGTTTTCTGTACTCATTTGTGACTTTAGTCACGCATTTGCAGATTCATGTTAAGCATTTGTAACTGTGGTTACGGATACCAATGTGATGCTTGACTATTTGATTGACAGTTGACAGTTGAATGGGGTGTGGTTTCCGTGCATTCGGCAGATGCTCTGATTTTCATCAATTTGAACCCTCATATTATATTATATACTAGACATTTATTTCCACCTTGAAGAGACCCATGTTGTCAATTTCATCAAGTTCCCGTGTCGCACGTTATCGTTTGCCTTGAGCCAGCATGCATGTGATATACACATTAATTGATAGCGATCAACTAATCAGTTTACGTAAAAACTGCGTTAAAATGTAAATGACATTAATGCTCAGATTATGCATCAAAGAAGTCCAGCTCGGCCAGACCAGAGGTCACATAATGTCAGGATCATTCAGTTCGGTCCTTGTACATGCAGTGTTAATGGAGTCCGATTTCCCCTTGCTCTGGTTCCGATGCAGCGTTATACGTCAGGCAGCCGGCGTAAGTGCAAGAGCCAAAAGCCTTTTTGAAAAGCTCCATTAAAGCCAGTGAGGTAATAGCGGCCTTTTGCATGTCTTTTGTCTCATCTCGTGGAAAGGGCATCTGACGCCATGTGCATTTTAACATTTGGCTGAACTCCCGCTTGAAAATGACGAGATATTAAACTGCCCTCCATCTACACAGGCAGAAAAATTGCTTGCCCGAAGAGATTTCAGAGCTGAAAATGTGACGTGAATCCATATCCTGTTTTTTTTAAATGACACCCCCCTGCCGTGGCAGAGGGCTCCAAGCGGCTGCCAATGACCTAACAACCCCCCCCCCCCTCCAATTGATTGTCTCGTGTTTTATTTATGGCGGCGTAGTAATTAGCGGACAGTATAATGTAAGCCATTCATTAGCACCTGGCTACCGCCATGGATTTCATTGCTTTGTCTCCGTTGCACACATCATTAGGGAGAAACAAAAGGCTGTAATTTATTAGCACGGCTTCTGATAAACATTCTTAAAGTCAGTGTGCCTTTAAGAAGGAAACACAAGCCCGTAAAACTTTTGTCAGCATTTGCCGCAGAATATGTGAAGGAAACGCTGTATAAATTTAATTTTAATTGTTTTGTACACACGCCAGTGAAAAGGAACTGATTGGATACAGTTCACAGACAGTATATTAATACGTTATTTTCACATGTTAATTGCTTTGCATAATCTCTCCCCTTGCTTGGTTTGGAAGTACCTGGCAATGAGAAAGGTGGCGGAGGAGAATAGGAGACTCCAATTTACATAAAACCGGCTCCTCTGAACATTAAATAATAATGCATCCGCGAGCCGAAGGTGTGTTCAGTTAGCAGAAAGCACATTTATATAATTTATAGTCCAGCTGTTTCAGTGCTTTCGAGTCCATTTGCCTCCCCTGCCTGCTTTTAATGAAATCTTGTTACCGGAGAATTGACTGAGTGAATTGAGATTTTAATCCCATTGACGTTGTCGCATGAAAATGCACACCGGTGGCAACTTTTAATGGCGTCTCGTGTAATCAGACGACACTTGTATTCAGCTCCCCGCAATAATGAATCTCATCAAATGTTAACGCTCGGCCCGCCAGTGAAGGGCTCAAATTTCAAGGTTTTTTGACCATCCCCATTTGAGAAATTCCTCCGGGAGTGTGCGATTACTCAAGTTTAACAGTTTATTGCCTCATCTTTCAATAGCCACTGAAGCACAAAATTCTCATCTAGGTTGCGCTTCTTTTTTTTTTTTCCCCCTCCACTTGAAGAACAGGCCAATATAGACTGCAGAACAGCTGCTCAGATCCCGAGGAACTGCTGTTGGCACTGCAATGTTATTAGCTGCCACCATCATTGTCCACTCACTGTGTCATTTAAAGATTGAAAAAGAAATTACGGGACTCAAATCACTCTGCTCGTTTTAATTGTCCACACTTTACAGATTTTTTTTTCTTTTTTTTTTAACTGCAATGGCCGCACGTTGATACTGCAGCAGCACAAAGCGCGCTGGGTTTTTTGTTCTTCTAATCTTTTGAATATAATTAGCGTCAGGATTCAGGATTATAAGGAGTAGTGATGGGTAAATGAAGCTTCAAATCTGCTTCATGAACCACTTGTAGTATTTTTGGACTCCTCTAGATGGCACTCTCTGTTCAACATCGAGCCGAAAGCGCACTGAATTTTTTTAAAGCCTTTATTTAAAGCAACAGTGCCATCTAGAGGACTTAAAAATAAAGCAGCTGTTTCATGAAGCAAATTAGAAGCTTCAATTTCCCATCGATTTAGTTTCATTTAACGCTATGTCACGTTTTCCCAGGTAACTCGTTCACGTCATGCGGCTTTTGTTTCCTTCTGTTCTCGTCAGCTGTTCGTGGCTTGTCCAGGTGTACGTCGTTGTCTCAGTTTGCTTGGTTTTCGTTCCCTGTTTTCTGTCGGATGATTGTTGATGTTGCTGTTGTTAAACATATTAACCGAGCTTGGAGTTTCTTTGTAGTTTTGAGTCTTGCTTTTTATAGACTTCAGCACAACTTTGATTTCATATTTTGGTCATTCCATGTGCTTCGTTTGTTTTGTGGATATCAACATTTGTTTTGTAACAGCTCCGCTTCCCCTCAATTTGGTCCTGCACTTTTGCTTTCAGCATCATCATAAATGACAACCCTCATATCTGCAGGATTTTTTTATTTCACTTTGGAAGATGAGAAAAGACAAAGGTGCTCTTAACTCATTTACTGCCATTGACGGCTTAAAACGTCAAAGATCCATTTCTTTTTTTTTTACTCGGCTGGTAGTGAATGAGATATTCAAACTGTCTGCAAGATAATCACCTGAGCAAAAGCTCCCATCATGTTGGATAGGAAATTTTGAAGCGTAACACCTGCTTCATTCTCAGAGGTTTTGCGTTTTGACCATCAAAAAGGACTCGTTTTCTTCATTTGGGCAGAAAATCTGGACTTTTCCACCAAATCTTGTTTTAACATTAATTAAATAATAGCTGTTTGCTTAAATATTCACTATTTTAAAATTAAATTCGTTCAGAACAAATTAAATACAAGGGCAATTTTGTGTGTTTCATGATAAGCATCTGACTAGATGATTAATTTGTATGATTTTCATCGTCATAACTCAAAGTTGAACCTGAATGACACCAGTGAGTTGGACAGAGCCAACAGTCATTGTCCAAAGCGTCCCCGCTGAGCCTTGTTTTCAACATTTTTAAGGCTACAAAACCACTCTTGTGACATAAATGCAATATAAACCCAAACAAAAAAAATCCATAAAGTCATTGTATTACAAAATAAAAAAATATTGTCTGTTAATATCTAAAATATGAGCCGGTTTTGGTGGCTACAGTCAAGCAAGTCCCCTGCAGGTCATATGCGTAATGCGATGCTGTTTTGTATTTGAAAGACAAAATGTGACCTTTGAGATTAGAAGGGGGCGGTGCTTGTCGGGGAGCTGAAGAGAAACCCTGCTGTTGTGCACCTCTTGTCTCTTTGATTGCTCTGTAATGAGACGTTGTGGTCACTGAGCACATTGACACGCCGCTGGAGAGCCAACAGCTCTTCCTGCCTGCTCGCGTGTGCACGTGTGTGTCTCTTAAGTACAATTGACAGCTATCTGTGAAACATCATGACAGAGGTGTGCGCGCAAACGCGCCGGCAGAAAGCAATGCATGTCGCAGCCCATCGAAAAGGAAAGCTACAAGACGCTGATGACATTGAGTTGCGGTGCAGTAAACTGTCACCTCTTATTATACGGCGGTACCTCGACTTACGAGCGCCTCGATTTAATCGGACCAGGAGGAGATGGATGGAATGTTTTGGCAACCTCACCTCATCGGAGAAAAAAAATACATTTGATTTTAAATGAAAGCAAACAAAAGCATTACAACAATATATATATGTTTTTGAAAAGCCACAGTGTTTAGAAAATAAAACATTAACAAGGTTTATTATTTTAATTTTTTTCAAGTTCGGCGGGCCGGTTTAAGACGTCGAACGGGCCGCATGTGGCCCCCGGGCCGTAGTTTGCCCAAACCTGTCTTAAATGGAATTTTATTCATTCGCTGCCTTTGACAGGATATAGAAGCCAAAAAGTACATTCATTTGGGCCGGAGGTGAATGAGTTAAATGATGATAAAAAGGCAAACAAGGGACTGGGAAAATCCAAAATACCAAAAGCACAAAATAACAGGGACCAATAAAACACAAGGAATTGAAAATGAGACTGGCATGGACATTAACGAGGACAATGAACCGGCAAGAACTTAAAGCAAAAAGGGAACTAAATACAAACAAATTGGCAGGACAACGAGTCACACCTGGACAAGACACAAAGGGTTGGAGGGAGCCGATTGGTTGACGCTGGAGCTTGCGTAAACCAACACAGGTGGACGCAATGAGCCTAACGAGACACACCAAACAAGGAAAAACTGAAACTAAATACCGAACCAAAAACAACAAACAGATCATGACAACTCGTATACCGTAAACTAAAATGGAACATCTGGATGAGGTCTTGGCAATAATGGTGACATAACTGTAAGCAATAAACAAATACATTATAAATATAAAATATACTAAATAATATTTTCATATTGTATAAATTGCATTTAATCATAGAAAATATGGTTACTATCCGAAAAAATGATTGACTTCCCGTGATACCTCCGTTTTTGTTTATTAAAAAAAATAAGAAAAAAGTTCTTCCCCTAAAAAAAAAAAAAAAAAAAAAAAAAAAAGAAATCCTCTAAATTTGGAGAGAATGCCAATTTAGCTGGCAATTGTACAAAAGAGTTGACGGAATATTTCCTAAAAAAAAAAAAAATTGGGTAATATTATGATAATATTTATACTGCGATAGCTTTGTCAATTTCCTTAAGTAACGGTTGTAAGAGAGTTGATGGCGAGTGCTACTATGCAAAAATAATAATAATAATAAATAAATGGCAATCAGTAAACCACGTTTGCTTGCATATTTGGAGTGGAGCAAAACTTTTCACTCGAGGTGACGAGCCAAGGTCGAGGCCATTCCCCGCGACTTGAACAGGACTCTGGCGAGACCTTGTTCCCAAAGACATCTTTAGAGATCGGCTGAAGATCAATCATGAGCAGGCCCGTCCCCACGAGACCCTTAGTAACAGCCGCTGATTGCTTTCTGCCGTGCAGGCCGTTAAGTGGAGTCTGGCAATGTGCTCCAGGACAACACTTAACAATCAATCAGAGGACACAACCACTTCTCATTGCACGCCACTTCTTCCCCTGCATTACACACAAACAAAAATTCAGGTGGACACAAGTGACACTTAAGAATCACGAGCAGGGTGTGACCCACTATTTGGCAGCTGGGCAACTTTGGTCACGGGAAACAATGGATGTGAAGGCTGACTGCTGACTGTGGAGTCATTACGATGTTCTTAAGAGCTGTTTTGTTATTTTCAAGCAACATGAGTTGCGAGGGATCCAGGCATCGTATTTTCCGGACTATAAGCCGCTGCTTTTTTCCTCGATTTTGCAGCTTTTCTGGGGATTTTTCTTTCACCACTAGGGGCGCTCTATAGTTTAGAAAATACGCTAAATAATTCTAGATTTTTTTTTTTTGCTCTTGGGTCTGTTCTGTTAAAATTAGCAAACTTGTTGCCGTGTTAAAAGGCACTGAATCTGTTTATGTACCTTTATGTGCATTCACAGTACATAATTGTTCTGTACATGCAGTAAACAACTCTTTTATTTCAACATAGAAAACTGCAGCTTATAGCCTGTTGCCGCTTGTATTTTTTTAAATTTATTTATTTATTCATTTATTTATTTATTTTTGCTGTGGCTTATATAAAGGTGAATAGTAGTGAAATGGTAAATGGAACTGATAGTCAATACATTTTTTGATTAACAATTCCAAATTTGTGATTTTATTGAAACAAAAAATCCCTTTTATTGAAAAATGACACAAATTACACCATCCCAAATTATACCACAAAAAATTTGGTTGCAGCAAGCTTGGAAAAATAAATAAATAAATAAATCGGATTTTATTGAACAAAAACATTTTTCTTTTCTTGCAAAATGACACGAATTGCACCGTCCCAAATTCTACCACAAAAATTTTACATAGCAGCAAGCTTGAAATTTTTTTTTTTCTGATTTTATTGAACAAAAACATTTTCTTTCATTGCAAAATGACACAAATTACACCGTCCCAAATTACACCACAAAAAGTTTAGGTTGCAGCAAGCTTGAAAAAAAAAAACCAGAAGTATATTTGTCATTACATGGAAAAACGAGCGATGTTGTCCAAAAAGCCACTCTCTTTCACTGAACTTTCAGGGCTGTGTATACATTCTGCCTGTATCTCATTTGTGGATGCAAGCATTGCCCCCCAGAGTTGCTGTTTGCAGGTATACTGCTGTCCACCCTCATAGATATTCCTTTTAAGGATGCTCCACGGGTTCGCAATAGGGTCAATGTTAGGGAATGATGGTGGCCACACCACGAGTTTTTCTCCCTTTATAGCTAAAGCCTGAATGGTAAATTTTGTATCCTGGGATGCGGGGTTGTCTTGCATGATTATTACACCGCGGAACGCCTGGTTTTATACCACGGTGGGAAATGGTCAGTTAGACACTCCACATAATTTGCAGAGGTCATTTTGACACCGGAAGAGGCAGACCATCTCATGCGGGACAAAACGACATTGCGCCACCTTCTTGCTGATGTCGCAGCCTTGTTGGGACACAGTGGTTATTCATTCGCCATCCAAACATCATCAAAGTAGCCAAACAAACTGATTATTGGGAGGGGGGACAACTTGGTGGAGCCACATTGTTTTACTTTAGATTCGGTTGAATTGGATTGTGTTTTTGTCATTTTGAATATTTGGAATGATTGCTCCCCCTATATGTCGTGAATGGTATTGAAGGCTCTCAGATTTTTCACTGATTGACGCGCACATATCAGGTGTGTTTAAATCGAACAGGGGACGGCCACACTCATTTCTCATTTATCAAACATATTCATTGAAACCTTGTTTGGAATTTTTTTGGATGACAATAAACAGTCATTGGAATTTTCTACCAACAACCATTGCTGGAAAGTGAGTCTGATTTTTTTTTTTTTAACCCTGATTGTGTTTGGACATTGAAAGCGGCAACCCAACTGTTTGATTGTTAGTCTTTATGTATTGTTGTGCCCACTGCAAACCCTTCTCCATGTGAGATTCGTTTGGGGTATTACAATGCAGCTTTATGCCCAACATCAAGGCTTTGGAAGATATTGCATCAAGAGGTCCTTGGAACGCCCGATAAAACAGCAGCTTTAAATAACGGATGGCTTTTTAACATCTCTACTCTTTATATAATGCAACAAAAGGGTGTTCAACAAGGACACATTTCATATCAACACATCACAAATGTGTTACGGCACAGCTCCAGCAAATGTAAATCGATCCTTTCATTGCTGTTGCATTCAGTTCTTTTTGGGTGGAAGTGGACACACATTTGTGTCTGAATCAGGGCAAAACATTTTCTTGAAAAAAATATTTACTATCTCCTTCATTTTATATATATATATATATATATATATATAAATAACAAAAATGTTTTAATTTATTTTCATTTTTTGCAAATTTATGGCACTACATTAACTGATTAGGTGTGGTGGGAGAATCACTTTTATAATGTCAGTACCCTTTGAAGACTAAAACGAATACAAAGACGTATCTTAAGAAAACAAAACGGCAAACAGGGTACTCGGAGGAACAAAAATACTAACGTAAAAAACAACAATTAAAGTAAAAATCAAATAAACAATTGACTTGGATTTTATTTTTACTTGACAAAAAGGAAGCAACGTGGCACGGACGTAGAGCAGAGGATAACTGACAGGACTAAAAGGAACCAGGGAAGTAAATATAAAAAAAAAAGAATTGACGAGACAATGAGGAACACCTGGACAAGACACCAAGGGTTGCTGATAGGCTACCACTCGGGAGTGGGCAACAAGAACAGGTGGACGTAATAAGCTTGACGAGAAGACACACAAAGGAACACAAGGCAAGAAAAGTCCAAAAAGTAAAAACCAGGCCACGCATTGTCAAATTGAAGAAGGCTACAACATCCAAAAAATAAACGCATTATATCATAATCCAAAGAGGTAAAAAAAAGAACAATAATGAAAAAAAGTGACTAAAAAAAAAATCAATCCATTATCCAGAAACGGAGGAAACTGAAAAGATTAGTGAATTTTCCAAAGAGTGGTTGGACAACAAAATTGACAACGACTTATCAGGAAATTCACCAAAAATAAAAAAAAAAAACAGTTCATGACTCTGACGAAAGACACCAGGCAAAAATGGCATCCATGGGAGAGTTCCAAGTGCGAGACAAACAACTGCTGACCAAAAAAATAAATACAAAAATGAAACCGACAAGACAAGACAAAAATCTTACTTTTTGGAAGGTTTGAGGCTTGCACATTTGGCAAAAAAAAAAAGAAAAACATGACAAAAATAGAACATAACGCCAACATGTAAACCTGATAGCGTCTCTGGGGTTGCTTTGCTCCACCGGAACCTGGACGTCTCGCTTGTCATCAATGTCAAGCGTATGCAGCAGGACAACATATAGAAAAATAGAAACAAGTTGACCTCTCAATGGCTAAAAAAAACAAAAAAAGAGTATAGTAATCTCAATAAACATTTTAAATTGCTTGACAATTCCTTGTCCAACTGCTCGGTTCTACCAAACACAAAACATTCAACCCACCCACCCTCCAACAGCTCCTGTGCCCTATTTTTCCAACTATTTCTTTGACTGCCAAAATTTCGCTCGCTTCTCTCGTGTCATTCTTGTAGCAAATCACCGCGAAAGTTTCAGTCGTTGATCGGCGTTCCCGCATTTTTTTTTTTTTTTCATCATGCATTCAATTTTCAAGGATCCAAGTGAGAATCCTGCTCAATACATACCGAGCACCTTTGGAAACAAACGCAACTCTTGAAATGCGCCTGTCAAGTGCTTTTGTGTCTCGTCCTCTCTTAACTAAATATGCAATGGAAAAGTTTGCCCATTGATTAAGGCGTCCACTGACTTAATGAACCTTCAACCCGCCATGGATGACTCGCCAATATATGTACTAATCTCTAAAACGGATGTCTGGCCGTGGTTCCTTTTGAAATGAATTGATCCACTCAGCTCTGGCCAAATGGGGAAATGGGCAAGTATTGATATGATTCTTGACTCGGTGATGGATGTGTGTGATGGTAAAACGCGAGCCGCGCAGGCCCTGCGGCTCTGGGATTAGCCGACATTTAGAGAGCGGCTTTACTGAAGCGACTCCAAAGACAATGCAATATCATTTATGGCAGTGCCTATACGTACTCAGCCTTCTTATTTGTTGCCTGCTTGTTTTTTTTGTTGTTGTTTTTTTGGGGTAAAAAGAGCATTAAAAAGGAAAAGTCCTCTCGCCTTTTGTTTCGGTCCTGAAGTGTAACGTTTTCATGTCAAGAATGATTACACATGAAGGGCCGTTTTGAATGCGAGTCACTTTAAGGTTAAATCCATCTCTGCAGAGGAGAAGCGCAATCCCATCAAGCTTCACAAGAGCATCACACTGGGTTTTATGTGATGTTCAGACGGCATGGCAAATATTTATTGAAGTCAGATTACAGCCCGTCGAGACAGACATGTCTGCATGCCTCCAGCTCTCGACAAACTCAACGCAGTGGATGATTGTTTCTGTAGTTGCAGAATCTTCACGTTCCATAACGGGAAACTTTTTTTTTTTTTTTTTTTGTCGTGTGTGATGAAAATATAAATAGGCATGTATGGCATCATTGTGGGTTAATAATGGCAAATGATCTCCTTTTTTTTTCTGTTTATCTTTTTTTGGATGTAAATGGTTGAGTAGTTTCTTTATCTGTTGTCCGTCTTGTGTCACAGATTCTAGAACACTGCGACAACACGTTAATGACTGATTGTTCCATTCTCTCCTCCATGCTGGTCCAAAATCTCTTTTCGCTCACTATTTGGACTTCACGTCGGTAATCACTCAGCCACCGTCTCTCCCATTCGATACGCCAATAGGTCATCAAAGCGAACATCATTGAACATTTATCGAGTTGGTTGTGCCTGCTGCGCGTACACAGCGAGTGGGTTGGTCGATGGCACATTGCGCTGTGTGTAAGTCAGGTGTAATAGGTTGTGATGGGGAAATGAAGCTTCACATCTGCTTCATGAAGCACTTGTAGTATTTTTATACTCCTCTAGATGGCACACTCTGTACAATATTGGGCTGAATTGGCATTTTTTAAACCCCTTATTTAAAGCAACAGTGCCATCTAGAGGACTGAAAAATACAGCAGCTGCTTCATGAAGCAAATTTGAAGCTTCATTTTCCCATCACGAGTAATCGGGCCTTAAAGGTGCATTTAAATAAAAAAAATGAATGTTGTGCAAGTTGTGGATGTAATTACACAGTTTATTGAGAAATCGACGTGACAGCTTGCCACAGTCATCAGCAGTAACTAAGTATTGGATGATTATTAAAGCATTACTTGTAAAAACCTGATTTATTACGGGAAGGAATCTTCAAAGAGTAATTGTTTGGGCTGGGGAGGAGGATAGTTGGATCATGGCCATTCTGTGCTGTATGTTGATTTAATGTCTTTGTGTGTGTGTGTGCGTGTGCTTGTATAATGGCCCCACTCAGAGTGATGTCACACATCCCCTCCGTCGACGGAGATGAGTAAGAGGAGCAACAGAATTTCAGCTGAAGAGATCAATTATAGATAGAAGAAAATGAATAGGAAAAGTAATTAAATAAATTTCTGACTTGATGTCTTATATCATGTACAAAAGCAAATGAAAAATTAGATTCTGCAGGCGGATGAAGTTGGATTTAAAGAGCTTCACAATTATTATTAATTAGACAAAGAAAAAAAAAGTGTCATGGGGTGTATGAAATTCACTGGGTGAATTAATGAGCACATTTGTGGCTACCGCAAATAATAGGCCAACTACGCGTTGTAGTCTGGAGGGAGACTTGAGAGTCAACAGTTTTTAATCCAATAGATGGACACATTAGATCTTGCGCTGTTCTTTATGCTAACAGAATGTCCTTTTCGAGACAACAGATTCAAAAATATAATAATCCTGCACTACTTTTATGAGTCCCCAAAAGTGGAGGGCTGTCTGGTCACCTTCATTTCTCTAAGTAATTTGAGCAATGCATCAGTAGGCAACATGATGCCAGAAGGATTTTACACATGCTTCTGTTCTGAGCGGACGGGTTTTTGAATTGTGCCCATATAATGCAAGGCTTTAGACGATTTTTTTTTTGCTAAGAACACTAGTGATGGGAAAATGAAGCTTCAAATTTGCTTTATGAACCAGTTGCTGTATTTTGGAGTCCTCTAGATGGCACTGTTGCTTTAAATAAGGGGTTTAAAAAATGGCAATTTATTTTACTTTCAGCCCAATGTTGAACAGAGAGCGCCATCTACAGGAGTCGAAAAATACTACAACTGGTTCATGAAACACATTTGAAGCTTCATTTGCCCATTACTACTTATTTCTACTGTATAACTGATAAATGCTTTCACAATAAATGCGGAAACTGTTTGTGAATTGCCAGACCAAGGCCATTTCTCCCCACATGTCGTGAGGAATTTTACGTAAATTAAATTTTATCTCCTTAAAATACCACTCGTGAACGCGAGAACAGAGTTTCCCGCCTTATTTCGACTCGTTTGTTTTCTCACAAAATGAGTCAGACTCATCAGGATTTCTCTCCTCTGGCACACTTGGGCTAGAACAAACGGCAGACTTACTGGTTGCATATGCTGAAAAGTTTACGCTCCTAAAACCCTGTCATTTGAACAGGGGTGTGTAGACTTTTTCTATCCACTCTAGTTGTTATTGGCAGCTCGGAAACAACTCAGGAAAGTAAACAGCGGTCCCCTTTTGTAGTTTACAATTTCCCCTTCTCCTTTGCATGAACTTTTCTGGGATGAAGCCGTGGGACAAACAAGGGGAAGAGTGGAGCAGCCGGTTGGGAATGAATGAAGACTAATTTATGCGCGAGCTTCCACTGGCATCTCTGGGATGCTCCAATCCCCCCCTTTTTAGATTGTGTCTTGGTGTCTGGAGGGGGCGCAATGCAAATGGAGCCGCTTTCGAGGTGACACCGGGGCTCAACCGCGGGTCTGTGTTGGGACCCGTGAAACAAGTGTTTTTTTTTTTTTGTCATGCCGCGCTCCGGGGGTTGAGCCAAACACTTCCTATGATCTACAGTGGTTTGGTTTAAACAATAATACACAGGTTCGCAGCAACTATTTATAAGATGAAAGATTTTCTTGGGGGAATGTCAGAATTAGCTGTTTTTCTCGAATTAATTTGCTGTGTGCAGTTACTGTCCCTGCGTGGAATTCCCCGAGGATCGGCCGGTGTGGTTTACTCGCTATTCATTGTGTCGTTCTCCGAGAAGAAGACTCTGTTTATTGGCTTTTGTTTTGTTTGTTGCTATGAACCCGGTTCAGAATGATTCTCACTAAACAGAAAAATGTCCTCGGCAGAATGTTCTGTTTCAACGACTGTCTTTTTACATGCTGCAAAGGTCCAAGTCCTTGATGAGCTGAGGAAAAACTTTGTTGACTAATTGAGAAAATCATTGGCAAGCAAAGATAAAATCCTCAGTGTAATTAAATGTGAAGCATCATTTATCTATAGATTTGTACCAGACTACTTTATTGGATTGCTTTCTCATGCCTGAAATATGCTTTGGAAATTGACCTAAATTCTCACGGGGAACATAAAAATCAGTTTACATTACATTACATTTCAGCCTCTCACTTCTACTATGGGAGGTTTTGTTAAAGCAAAATAGTAGGAATTTTCGCAAAAAGAAAAAAAAAGAAAGCACGACTGAATCAAGCATTTAGCGATGCATAAATGTGTTTCTTACAATTGGGAAACACGTTGCATGGAACTCTCTGTCGACGCATTGGACACTTAATTAGGTACACCTGCAGATTTGAATGAAACACCCACCAGCACATTATTATGAAAGCAGATACAAGAGCTGAAATATGATTTTCGTTTTTGAGGTAGCAGTTATGGCGGTGTTTAAAAAAAATTGATGAATCAAATTGATTTTCATAGCCCAATATCGATTCATAAATCAATCCTTTCCCAATTGGAAAATGAGATGCCGCAAACACATTATTAGTGACAGATTAGTCGACCTCAAGCCCTAAACATCAATGCGCAGTAGTAAAGTTGACGAGTCGACAAATCTGTTCTAACTGGGTAAATGACGCTTCAAATCTGCTTCATGAAGCAGTTGTAGTATTTTTGGACTCCTCTAGATGGCACTCTCTGTTCAACATTAGGCTGAAAGCACACTCAATCGCCATATTTTAAACCCTTTCTTTAAACCAACAATGCTATCTAGAGGACTCAAAAAAATACAACAGCTGGTTCATGAAGCAAATTTGAAGCTTCATTTTCCCATCACTACATCCTTCCATCCATAATCTGCACCGCTTGTCCTCACAAATTCAGGACTTTTTTAAATCCTTAAAAACAGAGAATTAGAAGTATGTCCAACCTTTTCGACTGTCGAATAATATTCCGTCAGTGGCAAGGAGAGCGCCACTGCCAACTACTGGCGTGGAGGTGCAATTACACTTTATTGTCGTGCGGTGGAAAAAAATGATGTTCAGCTGGTCGACAGGCACAGCGATGCTGAGGGGGGGCGCGTCCCACTAGTTGAGAATTTCTGGTCTATGAGGTCTTAAAAGTAATTTGAATTGTATAAAGATGGCACCAAGTGACAAAATACAAATTACGCACTGGCGTCCATTAAAGAAAACCAAGACAGATCATTTCTGGGTCAACTTTGAATATTTTCATCTCATGAATCCGAATCCAGACCAAAGACTGATTAGGCGGCTGTCTGATTGGCAGTCACTCTCTTGAGATGTAAGAAATGAGCAAAGTAAGTAACGACAGAGCTCCTTGTCTGAGGTACGTTCGTGTCGAGATAAAAAGACTGGACGTATTCCAGGATTTATTTTCAAGCCTCTTTGGCTCTAAAATAGCCCCCACTTTGACAAGGCACATCAAAGTAAGTCATTATGGCGGCATATGATCCATCCATTAGCTGCACACTCAACTTAATTGCACTTTGCGCCTGCGTGCGAGTGCGAGTGCGAGTGTGTGCGTGCGTGCGCTGTGTTTTGCGCGTGCCCACACACTCGCAGAGGCTACTCGGACAAGTAGAGATGTAAAATTAAATCCCTCAGTGCGGATACATGCCGATGATGTGCTTCAGCGGCCCTGGCTGCTCTTTGTACCATTGTAATTGAATAACCTACAGAAAAGTCATCACATTCCCACTTTTCGGCTGGCGCTCTCAATGTAACATGTAAAAAGTCCTGGCGTAACTACCTGGGAGAGCAAGCCATCAACAGCTGTTAGAGCCGACTTGAAGGTTAAATATTAGGAAGGAATCCAATTTCTCTTGTCTATTCAGCTCAGCGGTGTGTTAGATTGCAGCTGGACTGTGCTTACCAAGTGTGGGATATGAAGTGGGCTAATCAATCCCCTCTGCTTCATTCTCAAATTCCTCTCATATCAGGTCCCTGCCCCCCCCCCAACACCCCCCCCCCTTGGGCAGGCCTTCTGCTTTCCGAAAGCCAATTCCACACGAAATAAGAACTGTGACCTGCAGCTAGAGGGTGAAGTTGAGTTTTCCCTTCATGATTAATCTCTTCTTGGGTGGTTTTCAGAAAAAAAAAAGGAGAGGGGGGGAGGATAGAGCGAAGAGAGTGAAAAAAAAAATAAATAAAATAAAGAAACATGCAAGTCGCTGCCTTGTGACCTGCAAGTTTTTTTTTTTTTCCTGTGAATGAGCCCGGTGCACTGGAGCCTGCTTATCTCCCGAGAGAAAGACAGAATTCATTTTTTGACAAGGTTTCAATGTTGACACTGAGAAAATGAACTACCCGATTCTATGATTAAACCCGTGCTGTCATAATTGTCATCGGAACCGTGGCAACATTGGAAATTTGGAGCGTTCGGGTCGTCATCGCTTCTTCTTTCGGCGGCTTGACAACAAGAAACTGAGGAGGTTGAATTGATGTTGCTAATAAAAGGTGGAGGGAAGCAAAAAAAAAAAAACACTTTTCAACGGCCACACAGGCGATTCCTCCATATTTCTCGAAACTCGGAGAAATGAATGTCGAACGTATCGGCACCCGAAAGTAAAGGAGTGCGCCCTCGCTATTGTGCACAAGCAGAAGGGTAAAATGATCTAACCTTAAAGTGCCGGTACAACATTTTACAGGTTAAAATGACATCTGTCACCGAGAGTGGACCTATCAGACACTACTTTCGTGCCGTCGAATTGCTTTTAATGGCTGTTTCTCCTGCTTCGGTGCCACTTTTAGAAGCAAGGTGATATCTGTGTGAGGACCATTGACATTAAAAGCATTGAGCCAGAATGAGACGGACTAACAGACCATATCTGCTCTGCATTTGTCCCTCGTTCAATGTTTTTCAACTCGCTTATCCTCTTTGTGAGAGGAAAAAAAAAAAATTCCCCAGGGGTCAAATATGACTTCAGCGTTAAGCGGTCAACATTGAAAGCATCAGTGTCGGGAGGAGAAAAAAAAAAAAAAAAGCATTCACACAGGGATTCTAAAAGGCCTCTTAAAATGTTTACATTTTTAATGGCGTAATGATGATCCCAGGTTCAACGTACATGTTTTACTCACCCATCTTGTGAATTTTTTACGCGCGTCAAGCTTTGCATTTGGGGGAAACGGCCCATTTGCCCACTACCACCTACCAAACAAATTGCCGGAGAACAACAAAGTTCAATCTACGTCGGGATATTTCTTTGTTTGTGTCTTTTCCCACTCCAGCAGGGCACTTATGAAAGCCGAGATAAAACATGGGGGGTCCGCTGGGAAGCCAGTTAAAGTGGGTTTTACACTAATGTCAGAGACAAAGTTCTTACAGATAGGAGTACCTCGGAGCCGGGCTAAACAGTGGGCACAATTCTTGACACACACTGTAATGGAAGCGCAAAGTAGGATACAATGTTGTGCAGGTTTGCACCAAGGTGAACAAGTCTCCACTCACCACTGCTTCAAGCGCCTCTAAGTTATTCATTAAAGATATGTTTGCAAAAAAAAAACTTTCCTCGTGTTCCATTCCAGGAAGACAACTAGAGATGTTCATTCCAAATGGACTATTGCGAAACATCTCTAAGAATGTAGAAGCCAGACACCAAATGATCCAAACTTGAAATAAAACCTGCGGCGTTTTGGTAGAGTGAAAAATAGTGCCAGTTTATGAGAATGATTGCGTCTTGATCAAGTTTTTCAATGAGTCATCTAAAATTTACAAGGGTTTCCAACAAATCGCTACGATTAAGCAATAATGAGAAAGTGGGGGTAAGGATGGGAATAACTTCTCAGGGCCCCAAGCATTTGGGGGAGGGGCCTTGTGAAGTATTGACTAAATAATTTACTGGATTTTTTCAAATTTGTTAGCTCTGCCAGCTAGTGATGGGAAAATGAAGCTTCAAATTTGCTTCATGAACAAGCTGCTGTATTTTTGAGTCCTCTAGATGGCACTGTTGTTTTAAATAAAGGGTTTCAAAAGTGGCAATTCAGTGTGCCATCTACAGGAGTCCAAAAATGCTACAACTGGTTCATGAAGCAGATTTGAAGCATTATTCACCCATCACTCCTGCCAGCATCGCACGGCACCCCCGCTCGATGAAATAATCACAAGAAAACTGTCAGCGACCCCCGCCATGCCATGCCCCACCTATCAACAAGCATGATAATTTTGTATGGGGGGCAGATTTTTTTACAATGAAAGATGTGATCTGAAATATATAAATAAATCTTTTTATTAACTCGTTTACTCCCATTGACGGATAAATACGTCAAAGATCCTTTTTTTTTTTTTTTTTTTTGACTCGGCTGGGAGTGAATAAAGCTCTGACATTGCAAAATCTGCAACTAGACACAATGCCAAACCATTAGGGCTTGTTGTGAATTTTTATTCTTATTTATGTTTGTATTTATCTATTTTTTTAAAAAAAGAAAAAATTCTAGCAAACATCCAAAATGTGTTTCCAATGATGTACAGTGCATTAGTTTTTTCGTAAGACCAGAAGTAGATTTTCATGACAACAGCCTCAGTTGATACATGCAACATCAAATACAACAATGACTTCATGTTTGTGAAATAAGTGTGATTACAATTGATCTCATCTCTTCTACCCATGGGCATTACATGCTCAGCACAAGGACATTTTCATCAGCAAGCATCAATTTGATGATTGCGCATTCAGGTTTACGTGGATTTAATTCAATATTGAATGGAAAAACAACCATAAACAAAATGATCGCCTGTAAAAATGATCGCCAGCCAATCGCAGCTCACCCATGCACCCACACACACGCGACATAATGTATCATTGCAAAACATTTCAATTAAATTACCTGCATATATATATATTAACCTGCCATTAAATGTGATCAGATCTTCATCCAGGACAATCAGACTCCACATCAACTTATATTGCAGTTATGTTTTCACGTTTTTATTAGCCACACGATGCAAACTTTCAAAATGTACAGTGGAAAAAGTATCTGAACCCCAAGGCTAATGACTTCTCCAAGAGATAATCAGAGTCAGCCAACCTCGAGTCCAATCAATGAGGCCATATTGGAGGAGTTTGTTAAAGAGGCACTGGCCTTTAAAAACACACACTAGTTTTGAGTTTTTCGATTCCTAAGAAGAAGCATCGTCGAATGCTAAACAGCCCACAGAATAGCCTACCGACAATTAAAATGTATTAACTTGCATGACGTTGCAAAGGGTCGCAAAAGTTTCTCTTGAATGTTCATCAAGCCATGGCATGACAGATTTTGTTGCCAGGCACTCTCACTAGTAAACGGCGTTCTGTAAAGATGACAGGAAATGCACAGTAGTGATGGGAAAATGAAGCTTCAAATTTGCTTCATGAACCAGCTGTTGTATTCTCGAGTCCTCTAGATGGCGCTGTTGGTTTCAATAAACGGTTTAAAAAATGGCAAGTCAGCGTGCTTTCGCCCCACTTTTGAACAGAGAGTGCCATCTGCAGGAGTCCAAAAATACTACAACTGGTTCATGAAGCAGATTCGAAGCTTCATTTACCCATCACGAATGCACAGCACAGGCTGCTCAATGAGGTGAAGAAAAATCCTCGACTGTTGGTTCAAGACTTGGGGAAATGTCTGGCGCATTTCTACATCTCAAAAGCAAATCTACGATCAAGAATAGACACCATTAAGGAAGCCACTTCTGTGCATCCTGTCCCAAAAAAAGTTACATTGTTTGAAAGGAACACACCACATTCATTTTATGTACTGAAAAAAAATGGAAAAATAAAAAAAAAAAAGCATGGAAGAGGGGGCATTATGGTTTGAGATTGCTCTACTACTTCAGGGCCTGGACGCATTGAAATGATTATTTCTGAAGATTATTTATTTTTTATTTTATTTTATTTATTTCAGCATGCCTGTTTCAGTTGAACCTGCGTGGAAAATGGGTTACAGAACAGGTAAGCAGCTCTAAAGACAGAAATAAATCAAAAACTGAATGGCTTCAATGGTAGAAAATACAGCATGTGGAGTGCCTCAAAGTCCAATACGATTGTGATGCACGACCTTGAGAGCGATTCACACCAGAGATTGGAAGAATGTTGCTGAAATGAAAGAGTTTTGTAAAGAGGAATTGCCCCAAATTGCAAGGACATAAAACATTTGGCTGAGGTTATTTCTACACAAGAGGCTCAACCAGTTATTACATCCAAGAGGTTCACATGCTTTTTTTTCCCACCGTGCACTGTGACATTTACATTTTGTCTAAATCTAAATCTAAATCATCTTAACAATACTGTGTTTGGCTATTGTCAAGACGTCACTGTTGGAGAAATCCAGGCAGTTCTAACGGGCCCACAAACTTTTTCTGACAATTCTATGTACACACAGCACCACATACTAAACATATTTGCCGTATTTGTAATATGTAATATTGTAATAATGCTGCCAAACAGAATAGCAGAAAGCGCTTTTAAATATGTGAGTGAGGGGTCAAAGGTCATTGATGGGGGCGGCTTTCAGCATGTGGAGAGGGACATGTCAGGCCTGATTGCTTGACTGCAGCTCGAATAGATTAAATCTCAGGCCTGAGTTGTTCAAGGCCTCGTCTAAATTCTAAGCCGTTTACATTTTAACACATTGTTGACCACGTGTGTATAATGAACCCCGGAGCGAGAGTTGTGGAAAACCACCGAAGGGTAGGCATCAAACTTGTACACTCTGTCACCTCATGTCACTCTTTACAGCGCATCTATACAGTGAATCCCCGTTTATCATGATAAAAGCATTCCAGGCAACCCACGATAGGTAAAAAGCAACAATAGACAGAGTACATACACAGGCGTCGGGGCGGAATCTCCTATGTCACAATTTGTTGTATTTAATATTTTGGGAGAAATCAGGACTATCTGGAGCAATTTTTTGCAAATTACTGAGCAATTTTAAGTGTTGAAAACGTCTTAATATATAGTCTTACCCCTCCACACACTTTAAACATGCTTAAATGGCTTAAGACACACAAAGCATTCTTTAGTGCGTCTTCTCGCAGATAAAAAAATGGATGCATCATTAAACAGCCATCTAGTGATGGGTAAATGAAGCTTCAAATCTGCTTCATGAACCAGTTGTAATATTTTTAGACTCCTCTAGATGGCACTCTCTGTTCAACTTTGGTCTGAACGCGCACTCAATTGCCATTTTTTAAACATTTTATTTAAAGCAACAGTGCCATCTAGAGGACATAAAAATACAGCAGCTGGTTCATGAAGCAAATTTGAAGCTTCATTTTCCCATCACTACATCCTTCCATCTGTACCGCTTGTCCTCAAAAATTCAGGACTTTTTTAAATCCTTAAAAACTGAGAATTAGAAGTATGTCCAACCTTTTCGACGGCTCCTGTCGAATAATATTCCGTCATCCTGTTGGGCTCAGCATGTTTATAGTCAGTGTTGCGGTGCTTTTTTAATGACCTTTCTGCACCAACAGCATAAAAGTGAAGTCCTGCTCCTTAATGATGCAAATGATGATGTGGAAGACTGACATTTTGTCACAAGCTTTTACGGTAACGATGGCATGGCAGGGCAAGAAGCGCTGCCAGAGTCCTCCTCACCTCATTGTCCTATCGCAGGATGGCGGCTAGAGTGTCGATGCACTAGCAACGACTGTCATCTCGCCGCGCCGCAGCACTTAGGCCCCATTTGCTTTTAAGGATGTCTGACAGGACAGCAGCTCGGAATGATCAAACTTTCCTTTCACTGTGCACTTGTGACAGTTCAATGAGAGAGGCTTTAATGTGCTGTCAGCAGCGCACTCCACTCAGCGGCCTTGATTTACCTTCCCCATCTGTCTCGGTCAAACTGCACTAAGTTCACGATGAAGCGCGCAAAAGTGGCATGTTAATTCTGGATTCTTGTCGTTAATTTTAAACTCAGTGGTGTGACGATGTCGTCAATAATAATAATAATAATAAAAGAGGAAGAATAAAAAGCACACTTATCACTGAGTTGTTTTGTTTTACGTGAAGCAACGAGCAAACAGCCTGAGGTATAAAATGGCCGCTCCAATTATGAAGTTGCGACAAAAGCCGCACAAAAAAATAACGGAGCGGCCAAATATTCCTCGAGGTTTTGGTGGACACAAACACAACAGCAAATGAATGCTAATGCAGAGGCATATTAAATAAATATGGAGGCAGGAAGCTGTTTTCCCAACTAGATTATTACATCAACTCACCACCTCATCAATTATTCATCATACAAACAATCTTAAAGAGGAAGTATCTAACTTCCTATTGGAAATAAGTTGCAGGGAAAGCATCAACCGAAAATCATTCGTATCATTCGTACGTGATTGCGGTGAAATATAGGAACACCGTCAAGGTCCGATCGTAGCACTCATTCCAAAGTTTGATATGCTACTTGTGTCATGCTTTTGAATTAATTTCATACGGCATAATAGAGTTAAGCCATTTTGGATCGTAAAATGAGAATAGATCAAGTCCTTGACACCCATTATGTTCATGAATACTCTCACGAAAACCATTCAAAGTGCAACATTGACACGAAAAGTGAGTACGTCCCTTGGTGAATTATTCTCACGTTGTGATTCACCGTGTAAGAAAAACTGACTGCAACACATGAGTCAAGATGTCGCTCACATGGAATCGAGTGATGTAGAGGCTACACGTTCAGATTGGAAGGTGTAATTCTTATTAACTCCGTTTGGGAGTTTTTGATTTCGTGTCGGTTTCATTTGACTTCTTTGTGTCGGGAAAGGGTTACAAATCCAAGATTTGGAAAAGAATTTGCGCAGCAGGGAAGTGTAGTGGTTGATTTCCTGCCTTTGAAGCAGCTAGCATGGGTGAAGGTAAATGCACAATTTAAGCAATATCCCAAAAGAAAAATATCCTCATAATTGTCTAACTAATTACAAAATGTATTAATAATCTGTCTGACACCGGTGAAAGAGACTAGTCAATGAGTCGACTATACGTCTCTACTCTTCATCCTATACCACACTTGTCCGCTTTCATGTTTAAAGCATGAAGTTGACTAACCAAAAAGGTTAGGGAGTGCTGCACTGTGCAAAAAAACCCAAAAAAACATTGCAATGCCATCATCGACTAATCGATCATAATCGACGTTAAACTTTCATCTGATTGTAGTCGGCTACATTTTTTTTTTTTTGTAAGTCTGACATAAATAAATAGATGATGAAAGGATGACAATACCCAAGATGGCCCATTTTTCACTAACAAGCTCAGGATATCATTTTTTTAATCAGGAAACTGAAATTAGTTATCATTTTCTTTTTTTATCGATTCATTTCAGAGAATTTAGGAAATAAGTGATGACTTAAAAAAACACCTACTTTTAACGAGGAATATGGCCACTCCCCCCTCCGCTCTCCTTGGGAATGAGTAGCCATGCATTTATTTGGATGAGGATTTTTTTTTCCGAAATTTTATTCTTTGGAACGCTACAGCTACGCATACACCAATCCATGGAGCGTTCCAATAGAGAATGTGTTCAGGCCAATCTACACACGCAATTTTTAATCGAGTGTATCACGGTGCATTAAGGTAATTCGCCGACAGCGAGCGGCGTTGGCCACATTCAAAATAAAAGCGAAAGCAACTAATGCATGCACGTTCGTGGTTTGGACTTTAAAAGATGTGATCAAAGAACGGACAAGCAACCATTCTTCTGGACCTCGTTGGCCTTGTGCTTTGATCACAAAGCCCGTGACATATTATTGTTATTTCCTAACCAGGCCTAATTGGTTCTGCAAGGAATAAATAAAAGCACGACACAAAGCTCATGATTGGCTCTGGATTTCCTGTGACTGTGCAGCGAGTTTACATGTCACCTCCTGCACCATTTTCCAAACGCTGTTCTTGCCGATCTGCGGCTGTTCAACATCACCTGCTGCTCTCTTGGTCTTTATTCTAATCTTATTTAACAGTCTCTGCCTGACACACAATCCTATGCAGGCTCCCAGGTTGGAGAGTTTCCAAACAATCCTGAGCTCACCCAAGCTTGGAATTGGTTTTCTGTGGAACATCTCCCTCCTCCCTTTGGGCACTTTACCAATTTGACCAAATTTGTTCCATCACTGGTTCTAAGTACCAGAAGTGTTTTCTGCCCACACTTGGACTGGTTTCTGTAATTTGCACAGTGTTTGCAGAACATTAACAGCTTTGTCAAAGGATGGGTAGTGCGGGTCCCTGACTCGAGGGACACCTGTCTGAACAATACCGCAAATGTTAAATTGCATTTCAGGTTGGTTTCCTTCTTCAATAAAAGTCATATGTACATAAACTGTAGGTTGATTGTTTGTCTTGACCTTACGCACGGCACCGTTGAAAACCATCACATTCTAAATTGCATTTCAAATACCTTCAAAAAATGTTTACTATTCTTCTTGCGGAAAGGAGAGGTTTTGTCAGAGCAACGCAGGATCACTATTGTTAATGCTGTCGTGTAAAATACGTGAGAACCGAGACAATTCACATGTTGTGCTTGTTATTGTTGTGCGCTGTGCTTGTACAAAATTTAAACTGGTTTAAAAGTAATAAAACAAAATTTGGCTTTAAATGTTGATGAGTTCTGTTCGCCTCTTAACTTCTGGTTGGTAAGCATATGCATTTATATTGACCACAATATTATATTCTTTACAATTCTACAGCAAAAAAAATAAAAAATCTTTATTATTGTTTCTTTGTTTCGCTACGGTCAAAGTCCCTGTAATGTAAAAATAAATTCAAATTTAAATTTGGCACACCACGTAGAGGAGTGTTATGAACCCTGTCAAATTTGAATGTTAAAAAAAAGTACCGTAATTTCCGGACTATAAGCCACTACTTTTTTAGTGTCTTTGCTGAATGTGCCAAAACAAACCTGTCAATTAAATAAATATTCTACTAATTGGAAAAATGGATGCTACTTTTGCTAGCATCTTTCTGTGCCTACACACACTGTACTATACACATACTGAACCAAAAAAAGTCCATGCCAGAGAACTATCAGAAGGAAAGGTTTATTCGAGGCGTAGGCATTGCTAGCTGGCTAACTGCATGTCACAATTACACCGGATAACCTCTGATACAAACAAATTCGCCGAAGAGCCTGTTCAGTGGTCGACTCCTCTCAGACTCCAAAGTGCATTTTAGCCAGCCACAGCCAATATATCAAGAAAACTGACATGGTGAAAAACATTTTAATGCTTCATCCGCAACTGAGTCTCCAAAAACATCAAATGTATTTTAAAACAAATCTTTGAATTGACTTTACAGGGTTTCTAATAGCAGCTCATAAACAATAAGTGCAGATGTCAAGAAAGCAACATTCATCACCATTAATCTAACGATAATCCGATAAAACAAAAACAGAAGAAATTCATGTTCAGGTGAATTAATAAGCATTTCTTACATTTTTTTTTAATACAGCATATTCAGGTTCTGTGGTGAAAAGTAACTATCCCTTTAACCCTGTGAACTCTCATGTGAATCCCATACACAAGAAGTGTATTTACACCCAAACAAAGTTGTAATTTGAGATAATTGTTATCTGTCACGACGGCATTTGTCCAGCTCAGCTGATGCACATTGGAAATATAATGAACCACTAAAAGTTGATATAGTGTAATCAGCAAAGATAATTAAAGTCATAAAACCCTCCATAAATGCCCCGTTGTGATCAGGACGATGAGATGATGCTCACAAAAAATGCACACCCACAGCTTTTTTTTTTTCCCGCCAATGAGCGTTAACAGAAATATCATTTGGCCACGAGTTCACATTGGAGGTATACACACAGATAAAACCTCGAGATGCTTCATAAAGCATTGCTTTAGACTCGGGTGCTTGGTACTTAAATTAGAAGTAGCGAATGGCAACGAGAGGCTGTAAACTTTCTTCCGGGGGCACGCGCTGGTGGAGCAAACCGCTTCGGTCTCCAAAAAATAATCAAGAAAAACTTGAAATAATTTCAGCTCATTTTTCTCTCGCGAGCTGGTCAAATGATGTATTGCAGAAACATCATCTTTTTATGTATTTCTTAAAGATCTAAAAATAATTACTTAAATTCAACACGCGTATCAATCTCTCTTTCTATCTATCTATCTACCCATCCCCACCTAGGGAGCAGCTGTTTGTGTCATTTTGCACATCTTGCGTGTTTGATCAAATTATTTAGAAATAATTACTCGGGTAATGATGGCGCAATTTACATCTTCCATTAATGTGGTGAGTGGCCGTGTTAATTTGTTCAGCTCGGCAGTCAGGATGCTGCAATGTCTAATGAGTGAGCTACTTTACAGTATCCTGCAGGAGATCTGGACTCCATCCGCTTACAATAATGTTCACAAATGATTCTTATTTTCTTTGCTGCTAATTAAGTTGGCAAAAGGCCTCCCCGATAATTATTCAGACTTGAAATTGCATGTGAATGTGGAGGGATCCGGTTGTCGAGCTCAAATACCAAGCGCTGTAGATGCTGCTTCGTTAATACGCCACGTCATTTCCGAGCAATCTTGTGACAGCACATTTCCTGCATAAATACTGTCGGGATTTGTTTTTTGGCCAACTTGCAAAAAATGCAATAGACCAGGCATCACCAAATGACAGATGGTTCGGAACGGACCCATGACCAATCTATGATGAATTTTTTTCAGGGCGAATTCGCAAACGTTGACGCAGCAATCGTGTAGTTAATACGGAAAAGGCGTCACTGATTTGAGCCAATCAAATCTTTTGTTTACGATCCACTGCCAATTGCGCAGCAGACCGGAAGAAAGTGCTGTTGACAATATGCCTTGCTAAAAAGTTAGCAAGGTCGATGCGTGTTGTTTTAAATGAAAGGACGGAGACATTTAGTTTCGTTCTGGCTGCAGCCGATTCAAAACCAGTGTGCATCATATGCTCCGAAAGCGTCGCAACATTCCGAAGCGCCACTACGAAACAAAGCACCGCCCTTTTGTGCAAAGTTGCCCGCTGAAGTTTGAGGTGAGCGCACGCAAACACATCGAACTTCGAGTGGAGTAGAACAGATTTGTACATTTTCGTTTACAGCCCAGCGGCATGCAAACGAATGTTCACTAAAAGTCAACTAAAAGATTCAGTGATGGGGAAGTTGTGAGGGAGTGCTGAAATGCGGTTGCACAAACATTATTTAAAGGAAAACACAAAACCCAGATGTGTGAAATAATCTACCAAATCACAATGACCCTGACTCCGTTCCAACCCACATTTAAGTCACTGGCAGGGCAGTCACAAACTCATTTTTCTCATTAAGAGAAAAGGTGGTGTCAAAACTCATTTGAATGAGTTTTTCATGAGGACAGCCATTTTTATTGATTGTGTACTCAACATGTTGACCTGTTTTCCTTGGATAATTAGGCTTTCCGGTTTTTTTAGGCCGATAACTCTTTGATTTAAGAAAAAAAAGGTATAAGATGTTAACTCAATGCTTAGCACTTGATATATTTTTGCAGGTGATATTTTACTGTTTTTTTTTCTGGAAGTGACGCCCTTAAGTTCCTGGAGCCACATTTTCTTGAATGTGAAATAAACACCTTGTATTTGTTTGACTGGCAAAGGTGTTTAATGGGAACATTGCGAAACATTTAGTATATCAGTGCGCTCTGTTGAAAATGACTAAATAAAATGTGAACATAGGCTAGACATTAAGGGAAGTCGGACTTTGGTTCGGACCTTTTAATTGGAAGAAATTTTAGTCGTGGACCTGTGTGACTTTTAAATGAATACCTGTGGTTTACATAAAGGGTTTAAAAAATGGCAATTCAGTGTGCTTTCAGCCCAACGTTTAACAGAGAGTGCCCTCTAGAGGAGTCCAAAAATACTACAACTGGTTCATGAAGCAGATTTGAAGCTTCATTTACCCATCACTAGTAAAATCACAATAAAGGGCATTGTGATTCTCTTGACGCTAAAATATCTTGCCAGGCATCCAAGGCCTGCCATGGTTGCCCTTGCCCCAGACCATGCTGTCTCACCACCATCCTGTTGTGGGCTGAAACGGGGCTCCCAAGGCCGCCATTGACGTAGTATCAAAGTAAAAAGCCCAATGAAACTGACCAAAATCATATTAGTTGCGGAGAGAGACTTCAATCACATTAACCCAATAGCTGAGCTCTTTCGAAATAAAATTCCTTACATGTAATCAATTGCTGATGCAGTAATGGTCCTGATGAAATTGTTCATCTTCTCTTTTTTATCTTCGAAATTGACATTATCGAAACAATGTCATGGCGCTTCATATCGGGCGGCGGAGACAAGACACTCAAGACATATTGCAAAATTGAGGTACTCTGGCTTTCCATAATTTGAACAGGCTTCAGTGCTCTTCCCTCTAATGCAGCATTGTGTCCAGGAGGAGGAGGAGGAGGTGATGGAGGGCTGCTGTGTAAACGCAATCCATATGCAGGTATCTCCCATCCCAGCGCCCCAACAGCCTTTTAGTGGGGATGTTATGTTTGCTTCCCAGGGATACGGATGCCAAACTCAACACAGCAAATGCTACTTAAAATCTGAGCATATTCAGGCCAGCGGAAGATAACAGGATGAGACCTGTGCTAATGTCTTCTGAAGGGCATTGGGATAAACAGGCAGAGGAGGGAGGAGGGAAAGTGGGGATGGGAGATAGCCAAGCTCGTCCAGGCAGATGGCCTTGCCAGCTCCAACACAGCTGAACACATCCCCTCGCTTCTTTTTCCCACTCACTTTTTTTTTTTTCTCCCACGAAGGCCACTGTCCTTATTTACGATTTCCCTCTCTTCGGCGTGTGCACTTAGAGGCTCCCATGGTGGGGAAGTTGCCAGGACTTTCATTAGAGCCGAGGCCGAATGAAATATGGATGTACGGGGAGGGAATTAGTGGGATGGTCTTGGCTAAATCTCGCCTTCTTGGTGTCTTGGCGATATTGTCTTGAGGGGATGGATGCTCGGACATGAGGAATGTAAACGCCGCTTCGACAAGTCCAACACGTACACGGGCGCAGCAGAGGAGTTTGGTTTTCGTGCAATGTGGAATGCCAAAATGCTGGAAAATGATCAAATTCAATAACCTTTAGCTGTGATGAGGCTTTGACCTTAAGAGGGAGATTCTTACAACTTACAAGTTTCCTCAACAAATCTATTATGCTGCTGACATTCAAATTGCGCGGTGCCCGCACGTAATTTGCTTTTAATGATTTAATGAGACTGAAAAATGTGTCATTGAATCTAATTACCGTTCAAGTAACCTGATGGGCAGATAGATACTTTTATGCCGGAAGTAAAGGTGAATAAAAATGCAAATGACTCAAAGTTATTCTTCACATTGATGTCATATTACATCCTATCATTGAATTTTTAGGTGAGAGTTTTGATCCAACCAGAATTCAGATAGCCCGTGTTGCCAGGCAGATTTCATAATACCAGTAGCACGCACTATTCGTCCGAGGCCTTCAGATAAAATCGTGCGGGCGTCTTTTCTGTGTCTCAAGGGGGCTTTTACAGTTGCGATAGCCAATAAGATCTCGAGGTGATGACAGTTGAAGTTACGTTGAAGGTGATGAACGCGTCTTGTGATTGGATACTCACTCGTGAAGGGGCGGCGCTATGCGGAATCAACACACCCCGAAAGTCGTAACTGGCGGCCGTTTGAAAATCCAAAATGTATTCTTTCTTTTTTTAAACCACAATGGTCAAAGGAGGGAAAAGTGTGGATTTAATTGCAGATACACTTGACTGAACTCTCAAATGTGAGAGTACCCATCAGAATCATGTTGACTGATTTCATCAGAACCATCAAGAATTATTTTTTTTTCTCTTTGGAAACATACAAGCGTCTAACAAATATAAAATAAATAACATTTGCAATTCTTTTGTAGGTCTGTTTTACATATTAAATTCTTAATGTATGAGGTGTTTTTTTTCCCAACTGTAGACGTCAAGTGCCTCCACCTTTGTCACAGTGCACATGGAAAGTCATCTTAAGTGAATTAACTTTTCACACTATACCCAAATATGCGCTCTCCTGTGGGGATATGTGAAGTGGGGAAAGAAAGCTTAATTGAACAAACTAATGAGTACTTCCCTATTTCCATTGGGGACATGCCAGTGAGATTGTTTGACAGTTTATCTGTGATAAATAAATGCTTTCGCTGCTAATTAGCTTCTAGACCCTCAAGGGAGGTGGGGTTGGGGGTGTCCGAGCATGTGTGAGTGTGTGTTGTAAAATTCTTTATTTTCAAGTCAGTAGCAGTCCACTTCCTTTTCTCTGTCACACACACACACAGTTGTGCCATTTTTAGTCACTTAACTCATTGACTGCCATTGACGGCTAAAGACGTCAAAGATCCATTTTATTTTATTTTTTTTTACTCAGCTGGTAGTGAATGAGTAAACCCAGAAATTCAGAAGCGCTTTTTTAAAGCAAATAGTCTCACTTCCCAAACTGACAATTTTTGGATTATACTCCGTTCACCAGTCAAATATTATTAGTAATTAGTCATTATTATAATCAACTATATCATAGACCGAAATGTGATCTCATTGCAAACTCTTAAAACGTACTGGCCAACACTTGATGTCAGTTGGTCATTAAGAACAATCATGTGCACCAAGACGTCACCTCTGACACAGCGTAGGGCTTCTTTATCCGTTTTGGTGTTGCAGTCGTGCGGCGTGCCTCGATAAGAGCATATCTGCCAGTGGGCCAATGCTGAAGGCCCACGGGTCGGTCATATCTCAGCCAGTGGGATGGTGTTGCATCTGCGGGGCATCAAAGATCTCTCGGGTGACACGCGCTGCCATTGGCAATTTGGCATGATTGTTGCTTTTGGCAACACTTGATTTCCAAAGTTCTTGGAAAGATGACCTGGCTGTGTAAAATATCTTCGTATTGTTGAAGTTGGAAATTAGATCACAAAAATCGCCGGTTAACACATTTTGTAAGCATCTGTCATTCTATTCAAACATACGTCAAGTGAAAACTTCGATGTAATCAATATGGCCAGATCCCCCGGTTTATCCGAATCAGAATGCCTTTTATTGTTGTTGTCTCAGTGTTAGTGATGGGAAAATGAAGCTTCATGAACCAGCTGCTGTATTTTTGAGTCCTGTTGGTTTGAATAAAGGGTTTAAAAAAATGGCAATGGAATGTTTCCATTTCCGGTCTTTAGTGAGGCGCTTGCAAAGAATGTGTCTTGATAAAATGGTTTGGATGAAATGTCTTGGAAAACCTTTCACCGTGTGACTTCGATACTGTATATACTTTAGGTGAGAGAACTCGGAAACAAGGTAAAACTGTGATGTGATATGACTCTTTGACTCAAGTATTTAAGTAAAAGAGGAAAAGTTTAGTTCATAAAAGGAAAGTAGTCTTACAGAGATACGCATCTGCTCGGAGGAGTGTGTTGAAAATGTTCACAATAGGTAGTGAATTGCAAAGGTATGACACGTGCGAAAGTTTGAAAAGACTTCAACAAAGATCAAACAACTCCAAACTTTCTGCCTATAATGAAGAAATTATTTTTATTGTCATAAAAAAAACTGCTTTTGTGAATCCACAAAGTGAAAGGGTTCCTCTAAACGCCATGGTCAAACATTCAAGCGAGGGGAACAATGAATTTCTGCACAATCCGAGCAAGTCGAGTAAGAATTTGAAGAATAGAGAGGTAGGATACAATACGAATAGAATGAAGAAGATAATTATGCTAAAATATAAAGTGTTTCAGACATCTGTCACTCCGGAGTGTCTTTCAACAAATGAGGTGAAATAAACACAGAACATTCCTCTGTTGTGAAGAGTGTAATCCTCTCGCCTCCCCGTGCTCCTTTCTTTTCTCCTGACAATGATAATTACAGTTTTTGTTGAAAAGCTTTCAAGGATTTATCGCCGCTTTATATTAATGGGTTTCTGCGCCACTTAAATCCCCCCCCCCGCTTTAATTTGTGGCTTGAGTGTGGCCATTGTGACTTTTCAATTTACCATAGTTTTGTTTGAAATGTACTTTAAGTTGCCAGAGCACAACTGTTACACAGCCAGAAACGGAACATTTGAGGTTAGTCGAGAGAAAGCATTCGTGGAGGTCCACCAAACCGAGGCCATCAATAAAATAACCCGTCCGCCTCATTCGTTGTCCAGCATCTTTTGAGACTTTTCCCCCCACCTGAAACAACGTTTTTAGGGTTCTGATCAGTACTGGATTCGACCATTCGCTTTCTGGATGGCCCGGATGGCCCAGTGGTCTAAGGCGCCGCGTTCAGGTCCCAGTCGCCCCAGGAAGCCTGCGTTCGAATCTCGAATTTCCCCATTGTGGGACTAATAAAGGGCATCTTATCTTATCTTATCTGAACAAAACTGAGCTTTTCCAAATTGTTCATTTGACGATCACCTTGTAAAACGAACTCTCAATCAACCTGGACAGCAAGCTGCTGTTGGCCTTCTACCAATCGAGAGCCTGCTGACTTACGGTGTCTCTACCTGGTACGGCAGCTGCACCGAGGCAGGCAGAGTGAGGCTCCAGAGGACAGTCAAAACGGCGCAGAGGATTATTGACCGGCCTCTCCCCTCCCTCTCAGCAGCGCTCTCAACATCATCAAGGACAATACTCACCCGAGCTCACCTACAGGTGCATCAAAACAAAGACAAACAGACGGAAAAAACGTTTCTTCCTGAGAGCCATCTCCATTATGAACTCTCGCACACAGCCACCTTTGTCTTGTAGAACTGCAACATCATTTATTTTATATTTATTTATTTATTATTCACTTATCAAATCCCAAATTAACATGTTTTCCGGACTATAAGTCACACCTGCAGCAACTTTTTTTGAAAAAAAAAAAGTATATATATATATATATATACACAAGCCGTACCAGGCTATAAGCTGCAGTTTTCTATGTTGAAAAAATGAGTTGTTTACTGCATGTACAGAACTGAATTTTGTACTGTGAATGCACAGAAAGGTACATAAACAGTGCCTTTTAACGCGGCAACAACATTGCGAATTAAAACAGAACAGACCCAAGAGAAAAAAAAATCGAGATTAATTTAGCGTATTTTCTGAACTAAAGAGCTCCCCCTACTGGTGAAAGAAAAATCCACAGAAAAGCTGCACCGTTGTATAAGCCGCATGGTTCAAAATTCTTATCGTCCGTAAAAAACAGTCATTTAATTGCCATATTTAATGAAATTATTTATGATATTTGCTTCTCGTTGTACACCGAGCACAACGACAACAAAGTTCTTTCTGATTCTGATTTCCGAGCCGGTGAATCAACTTTTTGGTGTCTTCATCAGCAAACAAACAAATGATCTCAAACATAACATTGATCTCTTGAACATCCCAGGTCAATGAAGGAAAATGCCGGTCTTGAAATCCCAAGTAAATTCCCCACACGTCAGGCTAGCTTCACAAAATGTCCATCATATTGCAATTTCGAGACAAAGAATGACAGGCTGGAGATTCAAAGCGCAGTTTTTACAACCAAGCTGGCTTTTAATCAGACCATGCCACCTGTGAGGCTCCTCAGAACTTGCGCCCGCGGGGGCAGTGCTAGGCTTCATTACTGACTGGCGGGTTCGAGCCCAGTTCTCCCTTTGCTCTATCTCCCAGCCTCTGTTCTTCAGTACCTCGCAGGCACAGTGCAGAAACGAGAGCCCGGCCGCTCGGCCGTCCACATCACTCTACGGCCGCAATTTGTCATTTTTCACACCAGATGAAGTCTTTTATGAAACGAAATGAGTTTGCCCAAAATGAAGCGCCACAAAAGCGCCGTGATTAATTTGCTTGTTAGGCTATTGCAGCTGTCACCTGTGGGAGACATCTGGACAGCAGACGGACTAATGCCAGCGGTGGGTCTCAAACATTTCTCTCTCTCTCACCATCCCACTCAGCCTTTCGGTGGGCTTTTAAAGGCACGACTTACTGTTTGAAATTGTCCTTTTTTTTCCCTCTGGGCCAATTAATAAGCATTACATGTGACTGACATGGTAATTAGTTGCATTAATGTAGTCATAAGAGGCTTTGTATGGCGGTGGGGGTGCAGTGAACTGGCGAGGGGTCGGCAGCAGAATAAGCACTTAAAAAGTAATTGTCCATTTGATCGCAGGCACAACCAGCCCCCCCCCCCCACACACACACAGTGATTTTGTCCGAATAGCTGTGGCCAAAATGACAGTGTCATTTTGTTTTTCAGATGATGTTTATAATATTCAAATAAGTAGTAAATGAAGCTTCATGAAGCAGTTGTAGTAATTTTGGACTCCTGTAGATGGCACTCTCTGTTCAACATTGGACAGAACGCACACCGAATTGCCATTTTTTTATTGAAACCAACAGTGCCATCTAGAGGGCTCCAAAATACAACAGCTGGTTCATGAAGCAAATTTGAAGCTTCATTTTCTCATCACTACAGTCTGTCCATTCACCCAAAGACCGGCCTGCAAGGAGAATAAAGGACTTTGTTAACTCATCACCCGAACTTCCGCTGGATCCTTCAAGCTTTTGCCTCAAAGTCAATTAGTCGGAGCCAGCAAAGTAAAGTCCTTCCTCCCGAGGCACTCAGTGAAATGACGTCTCCTCCTCCGACCTGAGACCTTCGCTTTGCGTCCTAATGCCTCATGCTCTCATTGCAACACAAACACACCGCGGCGGTGTCATCACCATACGGAACACACTCGCCAACATTTTTTTTTTTTTTTTTTGGTGTCACCTCATGCACAGCCTCGCAGAAACACACACACATTCAATACAATGGCTGTCACGGGGCTGTTTCAATAATCCCCTGCATGTATGTTTAATGGAGAGGGCCCAACAGGAAATGATCGGCAAATGAAACGAAGCAGCGGGTTATTACGAAGCAGTCTGGTGTCAGCGCGGGCCTCGCCGCCATTAATTTTATTGTAACTCATTTCTATAGCCACAGTGGAGCACAATTTAGTGTTTCCATTCCCCGCTACTGTTCTGCATGACAAATTGTTTTAATAAACATATAGTGGCTCATAATAAAGTAATAATAATCCTAGCAGTCGTCTTACTCTATATCACTGCAGTTAAATTTTCCGACGCTGCTTACAATGACGATTACATGGTAGCCAATCCTAAGCAAGGCAAACGCAATGGGGAAAATCTAATATCGTTTGTAAATATGATTAGTGGGCTGTCACGTTATTGCACTCTTGTATTTACAATTTTCTTCTGTCCTTTTCGCGGTGCTTGTTGCTGGTGTTTCTTTGCCGCATTTTCGGTTCTCATGGAAACCCTCCCCTTCACAACTTATTGTTGACTGTCATTCCGATCAACCCATCAATCGCCATTTTTAATTTTGCAAATTAATGTGCAATTGTAAAAGCCTCAGAGGTCTTCTACACGCTTATGCATGTGTGTGTGTGTGTGTGTGTGTGTGTGTGTGTGTGTGATTTGGCTCCTTAGAAGAAGCAGGGAGAATGTGTTCACATAATGGCTCATGGTTATTTGCAAGGGCAATTTAATGCTGCATTTCAATTATTGCCTAAATGTCTTTTTAGCTCCTGAAGTCATTGCTATGAACATTTACATTTCACACACATTACCGGCATGCCTTTTTGTTTTCTTTTAAATACAGAATGAGCGCAGCCACCTCTTGAACTTGTACACTCACAGGAAATAAATGTCAGCCAATTTGCAGATGATATCAACAATTTTAATCAAATGCATAGGCATAAATGGTTCAAAGCAGGACTCAAAGGACCCGTTTTTACCATGAGACCGGTGCTAAGGTTCTGTAGTGACATTTAAGTCAAGATATTGATGACTTGCTAACTAATACCAACAATTTTGTGGCATTCTAACGTTTAAGCAACAAATATTTGAACACAAATGGTGAAGCAATACATGCCGACAACTAATATAACAATACTCACAGGCATATATTCTTTGTCCTCTGCGAAGAACGATTAATATATATGATAGGCACCAGAAAGAACAAACAATTGAAATTGAACTGAGGGACAAAATGTGTGAAAAAAAAAACCCCATTTAATTTCTTTTCAGTCAATTTAAAAAATATTGCAATGTAAGTGTTTTGAGTTGATCACGTAGACACGTAAAAAATTAAACTTGTGACTCAAGGCACAAGTACATTTGTGCTGTTATGTAAATTATTATTACAATCATAATCCTATCATTTAAAAAAATATTTTAATTTTGTTCTCTATTGTGTTGATTTTTACTAGCAGGACGCATGGCACATTAAAATAATCGGTAGGAAAAGTTTTTATTCTTAAACTGCATTTAAACTTTTTTTTTATTTAAGGAGATTGATGGAGATCTTTGTTTTATTGAGTGCCTGTCGAGTTGATTTTGGAAAACTTTTTGTTGCAGTATTCTATAGTTCACTTTTTTTTTTTTAAGCTTCTTCCTGACTTGAATACGAGGCAGTGGCTCGCGTTATCTCTCCTGTCTGTGTGAGTTGATGTGTGTCGATTGAATCTGTTGAGAGGTCGGGGGCCAGAATCTGCCTTTGTCATAAAGGAATGCCTGACACAGCTCAAAGAAGGCCCGCTAATTGTTGTCAAACGTCACTCGGAACTTGACGGACACTCTCTGTGATCAAATCAGTGAAAAACAGCAGCGGTGCTTTTGAGCCGTCGTTGGAAAGGAACGTTCTCTCTCTCTCTCTCTCTCTTTCTCACTCCTGCTGCTCGCCTTTAGTCGCCTCTATTTTCCCACTGAGCCCGAGTCACATGAAAGGACCGTCTTCCACCACATGCACGCCATTGACTGTTGAATAAAATATTTATTTATGAAATCTAAAAACATGTATTCACCCTTGACTGCAGATTCAGGGAACATTGACTTCTGAAGGACTTCGGTGCCACCAGAGCTCAGCCCTCCAGTGAGTCAATTATGATGGCTTAAAGACGCGTCTGACTCCTCTTTTCAACAGTCTTCTTGGCCCTAATTTTTCATCTCAGACACTTTTCATCTCTTGGTGTGTCGGAGACATGAAAACACTCCAGGCCAGTTCTTTTTAACCTCGGCGCCAAACGGAGGTCAAGATTGACGCATGAGAATTTCTGAAGAAGTCACATTAGGACTGTAATTCACAGGTGGTTGTCTAGATTGCAAAAAAAAAAATCTCTTTTTTGCCCTTATTACGGCTCTCGTTAAGATTAACTTTTGGACACTTAGACAGCAGATGTGTTGTGAGGCCTTGACACTCACTTTACTTTTTGCGTTTTGTGCAAAGGGACCCAAAACCAAAATTCAAATTCAATATATTCCACATTTTTCTACACGTTATCGTGTTCAGGGTCATGGGTGAACAAGCCAAACGCGGGACACAAATGAAGAAGCATTCCTGCAAACATTCTAACCTACAGGCAATTTAGTCCTTCAATACACGTACATAAATGGACACAGAAAGGCTTGAGTCTCAGGGACAGGGTGGTAATTGGGAAATCCTGGCCAACACCCGAACGGTCATTCAGTTTCAATCTGACATTCTGACATGGTCTAGTGTAATTACCTTTTTTTTTTTTTTTTTTTTAATTGGCCCTAATTCCTATATCATGGGTATGCACATTGTCAAATGACGTTTTTATTTTTTTCTTTTAAATCCATATACCATATTTTCCAGAATATATTAAAAAAAAGATAAACAATTCGCACCAGGCCATAAGCCGCAGTTTTCTATGTTGAAAAAAATGAGTTGTTTGCCGAATGTACAGAACGATTTTGTACCTTGAATGCACATAAAGGTACAGAAACTGATTGTGAAAACAGTGCCTTTTAACACGGCAACAACTTTGCTAATTAAGACAGAACAGACCCAAGAGGAAAAAAAATCGAGATTTATTAAGCGTATTTTCTGAACGATAGAGCGCCCCTAGTGGTGAAAGAAAAATTCACAGAAAAGCCACACCGTTGTATGAGCCGCATCGTTCAAAATCTCGGAAAAAAGTAGCGGCTTTTAGTCCGTAAAATACGGTACTTTGAAGTAACCTCAAGTTTTCGATGGATTCCTCGCGCTATCGGCTGGATATTGGAATCGAGCCCTGCCATGAATAGTGCAAATAATTGATGCAACCCGAAAGGTTTAAATGCCACAAGATGGTGGCAATGCACTCGTTTTGTCTAAATGAAGATTGTCAACTCACTTGAACAAACTTCCCTGGCACCAAGATGCCACAAGATGAGTTCAAAAACAGCAAATATGCCCATGTCTATATATTACAGCGATTTTTCGAGTTCGGGCTCCTGCTAATTTTATCCTATCCGATGGTCGACCAGATAGTCGCACTCAGTACTCCGAAAAGTTGTGACATTCAAATCATCGGCATGAAATGAGGCAGTTCTCTCATTAGGGGCCTTCTAAACTTGACACTTTGCTTTAAATCTGCAGGACTTTCAACTGGGCATCTTGACATTCACGAAAAGAACGAGAGGAGCGAGCCTTTGGAGACCTCCCTGAAGGGCAGGCATGAGGCAAAGGAAACCAGAGATGAGAATGCAGCTGAGTGCAGAGGTACTTGAGGCAGTCAAGAACTAATTTCAGACCCAATCCTAACCCCTCTCAGTCACTCAGTCATCTCTCCTTACAGCTCACGACTAACCCCCATGTGTGTGTGTGTGTGTGTGTGTGTGCGTGTGTGTCTACACTCTATGGAACTCTTCATTATCTGCTCTCATCAACCTCGCCGCCCTCCACCCAAAAGTGGTGGAGCACTGAGGGCTCTTTTTTGTCACACAAGCTGGCCCCCGCCATGTGCTTTCCAACACGATCACGATGTTTTCCTGTTAGTTTAAATCTCATCCCGGCTAATTATTATTTTTTTGCTTATAGCTGCTAGAGCTCCCATGGGAGGCTCCTTAATTAATCATTTATAAATCTACACAGCCTCCAAGTTTATTAGTCTCTGCCTTTGGCGCTGGCTGGCTGCATTGGGAAACCGCAAATTATTAGTTACAGGAGTGAGAGAACCCCCCTCGCCCCCCCCCCCCCCCCCTCCCTCCCAGTCGTTGTTTGCAACTGATTAGGGCCTCACACAGAGGTTTTTCCACGGCCCAGCTCGGCACTTTAATTCATTCAGAGCACCTGACACATTATTCACCCTCCCACCTCTTTTATTGCTTGGACCAATGTTTTTTTTTTGGTTTTGTTTTTTTCTTCAGCTTGGCCACCAGCAGCCAAGTGAAAACAAAAGCTACAGCACCAAACATGGAAGGAGGAAGTTATTTCACAGAATGAGATCATTCAGCCACAAGCCAAGCTTTGGATAGAGGCTGATTTCCGCTCATTCATTCGGGATCAGGTGGTGGGAAAAAGCACACCGGTCACAACATTAGGTACCCGAGTTTTAATTTAATGCGATCCAATACAAGAGTTGAGTTAGAAATTCGGCTTTGGAGACAACAACAAGGACACTTGGTCGAGTAGGAAGACCTCCCCAAGGAGCACATTACTCATTTGGATCATCACCAAACAGTACAACTGGTCCAAAATGCTGCCGCTCGCTAGTGACGGGTAAATGAAGCGTCAAATCTGCTTCATGAAGCAGTTGTAGTATTTTTGGACTCCAGTAGATGGCACTCTCTGATGAATGAATTGCTGTTTTTTTAAACTCATTAAAAGCAACAGTGCCATCTAGAGGACTAAAAAAATGCAGCAGCTGGTTCATGAAGCAAATTTGAAGCTTCATTTTCCCATCATTACCGCTCGCCTCTTACGACGGATCACATCACTCCAATCTTGGCCTCTCTTCACTGTCTCCCAGTGCACTTTAGAGTTCGCTTTAAGATACTTGTGTTGGTCGTCAAAGCTTTAAACGGCCTCGCCGAGCTCCTCCATCCCAACGCACCTGCCCGCTGCCTCAGGTCTGCTGGAGGCTCCGAGGACTAGGCAGAGCCTCGGGGGGGGGGGGGGATCCCGCCTTTTCTGTTGCCGGTCCTTCCCTTTGGAATGAGCTCCCATTAAATGTGAGGCAAGCCCCGCCCCCTCTCTGCCCACTTTTTAAACCCATTTCGACTCCACATGAGACCGTCGCTGTTCTGCACTGTAAATGTGTTTATGTATTTTACAGCTCCACCTGTTGTGAAATGCGCTACATAAATAAAATTATTAAAAAGTATCATGGAAAACAAGGTATGCATCGTTACTGTGTCTTAATTTTTATGGACGAAAACCCACTCCCGTCCGTCCTTGTTCCATTTCTGGGACGGAACGCCGATTTCTGGTTATGACTGCTCAATTATTTTATTCTCAAACTTTTTGGGAGGAATTATTTCAAGTATCACAGGAAACTAAGACATCATTTACTCATTTTTGTCCATTCAAGTTTCACCGAAACGAAAAGGATCCGAAATATTTTAAGCCATTTGACAGCTTGTTTTTATTTTTTTCTCGAAAAGGCTCAAAAGAGAACAAAGCGAGTTCTCATAAGTGGCAGATCTCTTTTCCTCGGTGCTGTATGAGATGGCCGCGACCCTCGGATGATGTCTGAGCCCTACATCACTGTGACTTTCATCTCTAAGTGAAAGAAATCATGATTCCATTAGAGCAGATTAGGACCAATGCGCTGGACATCATGTCACAAATCCCAAGCTTTAAAGTTTCTCTGTCTTCTCTCTGTCACCATCAGCCACGAGGAACCAATCACCCGACGCTCACACGTAGCCTTTCTTCTTTTTCAGCTTAAAAACAAATCTGCCAGCATGCATGTTATTGTGCTCTGAATACCTGCGGGGTTGCGAAGGACGAATGAAGCCGACACACATCAGTCAGCTGCCGCCATCCGAATCGCTTTCGTATTGTTTGAAGAACACGCTTCTTCCATTCGAAGCAATTTTATTGCGATGTACGTATTTGACATCATTTGACCTCTGCAATTAACCCAACACAGGAGTGAACATTGAGCGAGACCAGTGCTGACATACTGGAGCAGATTTGCAGTGCTCAGTGAGCAATTGACCTTTGCCCCCGGCCCCATAAATGCAGACGGACCAATCACGGTGCAGATGTCTGACAGGTTTTCTGCCGGCGCTCTGTTTATTGAATACAAGGATTTATTTGATGGTTGTCGTCTTTTAGTAAACTTTAAAAAAAAAAAAAAAACTCTTTTATGTGTTGTGATACGGTGACACTCGTAGCGCCGGAGAAAAGTCCAAAGCTTCAGCCTTCTATTTTCGGAGCCACTTTTCATCACGAGGGTCATGAGTGAGCTGGATCCGATATGGCAGCTGACTTTGGGAGAGAGGTGGGGTACAGAATATCCTAAAGTGGTCACCAGACAATCACAAGGCACATAAAGACAAACTATTAACATTGATCAGTTCAATTGAAAAATTTTGAGTTTTAATAATTAGGGTAACGTTTTTGGTAAGGATGGGTGAGTACCAGGTAGCGGCCTCATTTCAAGGTATCGTTACATGAAGCCTCAAATCTGCTTCATGAACCAGTTGCAGTATTTTTGGACTCCTGTAGATGGCACTCTCTGGGCTGAAAGCGCAATGAATTGCCATTTTTTTAACCCTTTATTTAAACCAACAGTGCCATCTAGTGGAGTCCAAAATTACTACAACTGCTTCATGAAGCAGATTTGAAGCTTCATTTACCCATCACTAACAAAAATATTGATAATCTCATGGATTGACCAAATTCAACTTGAATTCCATCACAGTCCATTCGACAGCCCGACTGCGCATCAATAACGTCACCGATTAATCGACTTCAAATTAGCGTTCATATTTAACACATTTACAACAATTTCCATCCTTTCTTGCTGTACAGTCTCGTAAAACAAAAATGTGGCCGCCCATTTCCATACATCCGGTTAACGACATGATAATTACCACTCTTAAACTCGCAGTTGAACTCACTTCATGAAACTATGCGGAAGGTTGAGTCTATCGGCGTTCAAAGAAGCCGTCTGAGAATAACACATTTGCGCATGTCGTCTATCTCTTCCGAAACACATTGCGGCTTGTAATGTGTTCGGTTTGTGGTTCAGCCATTTCCAACAACCAAATAGCTTGCACGGATGATAAGAGTTTCATTATTTTCAGAACAAATCAAAGGCATCAAGCAGCATCATTCATAAAACAGATTTCAATATTCCACCTGTTCGTAATGAGCTGTTCAACAAAGCGACGGAGAGATGGAAGACAGCGCAAGAAATAATGGAGGAGGTGTGTACAGTGCACGCGCTCAAAGAAAGCAGCAGCCCAAAGGATATTGCTTTTAGTTATTCTGGCTGTGCACCCTTAGTCTGCATTCAAAAGTAGTGCAATTTTATAAAATAAAAATCTAACCAAAACAACAACGAAGCCAATAAAACAATGAACTTAGACTTCAGCTGAAAACAAAAAATAATGATGCATTTAAAAAAAAAAAGGCTTTATAACCAACCCCAGTGGAAATACGGGAAAAGAAGTAAGAGGTCATTTCATCTTGCTGTAAAAAAAAGTCAGATTCCAAAGTCGCACCACACACAATCAAACTGGCTTTGATTATTTTAAAACAAGTCAAAGAAATCGGAGGATGGATGCAAAAACAACGCCCTCGGTATTTTTTTTTACTCATATTCGCTGGAAACCAGGCAGGACCAGCAATTCAGCAAGTTCTAAAAAAAATAACAATCCTGATCATTTGAATCTGGTGTTTTGGAGTAGGAAGTCATATTAAAAAAAAAAAAAGCGGCCCGCGACTATTCAAAATGGTCGCTCAAGTTTTTTAGTTTTTTTTGTTCAAGGTCACTAATTGGCTTTTTGTTCAAGTGTAGCACGGAAATCTAAAGAACATGAAGCTCTAAAAGAAAACCAGCTGCCATCCCATTTGCAACCTGCCCACTCGCAAAGAATGTCTTGTTTGTGCACACACCCTAATTCACTTGGAGAAGTGAGGGTCTCGAGGTTCTATTGTTTGGCACCGTGCAGGAATTGTGATGTACGTTACGAGAAATCTTGTCAACGACTCCTTTTCCTTGTTTTTTTCATCAGCTTTGAAATCATTCAAGGTTACGTAAGGCTCCTCGCATTGATTGATTGAATGTTTCATAAAATCAAGGTTGAAACACGGTTTTATTTGTATAATGTCGTAAGATGCATTGTCGGATATCAGAGGTGTAAAAAAAAAAAACGGTTGGTCTTTCGCCACAGGTAGTGATGGGAAAATGAAGCTTCATGAAGCAGTTGTAGTATTTTTGGAGTCCTCTAGATGGCACTCTCTGTTCAACATTGGGCTGAAAGCACATTGAATTTCCCTTTTTAAAGCAACAGTGCCACCTAGAGGACTCAAAAAATACAGCAGCTGGTTCATGAAGCAAATCTGAAGCTTCATTTTCCCATCACTCATCATTAACGGTTTGAAAATAAAGATGCTTCTCACTTCTGACTGGGCGCATGATGATGATGTCACTCTAATCATCACAAAGAGCAATAACAGCCCACGGCTCAAGGCAGCGCAGATGGAGTCGGATCTTGTTAGTTTCTCATGCATCTCTAATACGCACGTCTCTGTTAGGAGGGGGGGGGGGGGAGAAAGGAAAATTCGAACACGTTTCACTAAAAGTAATTGCTACTCATGCAGACAAAAGCAGCCGCATATTGCCCTCACTATGTATACAGATGCCAATGTAATTACCTCGACTGTGCAGCCCCGTTTCGCCGCCTTCTCATATGATTACGTTTTTGTTGCCCGCGTTATCTGTGAGAAAATCACGCTCCTGCGCTGATTAACAAATAACTCAATGATGAGCCATAACAATGTCCAGTTAGGTGCTCAACTACACCGTATTTGGACAAAGATCAGAGGCCTTCTGGGAATGCAGGCCATGCTAATAATGCCAATTTGCCAGCGAGAGGATGAGATTCTATGATTTCACGCGAGCGCCGATGCAGCATGAATATCCTCTCGCATGAGTTCAATGTCAGAATCAACCGGCGCGGCTCGATGTGTGGCAGGTAGTCCAGAGATGCGCAGTGTGACTCTTAAAAATGTAATTAGTTCATCTCTCCGGGAGGAATTTTCAAGCTTTACTTATATGCCTAGGTAAAGTGCAGTCGCTTTGATGATAAAAGGGATAAAAAGGCAGCGATAAGGTGGAATGTTGAGCCTGCTGGAGGAGGTCTAATTGGATGAAGGAACCCCGTGGCAGGAGGCGTTCATCCCTTATAGTACAAAGACATTGGCAAAACCTCCCACGCTGTTTTCGCTTGATTCAATTAATGTATTTTGCAGTTTAACGGATGGAAATATGGCATCTGTTCCAATGAAAGTCAAACAGCCGAAGCAATCGGTCATCGCGAAATACTATTCGAACTGTTCTTCACGAAGAACTCCGCTTTTTAAAATGATGTGTTATGAGTCATGAAAAAAACGGGGAATTTTTCGGTCAAAATTCTTGTGAAAATAATCATGAAATATACATTATACATATTTCATGCTTATTTTAAAGTTGTTTTACCCGTATAGGCCACGCCTCCTGGCTGATGAGCACCATAACATAAGTTACCGTATTTTCCGCACGATAAGCCGCTACTTTTTCTTCGATTTTGAGCCATGCAGCTAATTCAACAGTGCGACTTTTCTGTTTAATTTTCTTTCACACTAACACTGGTGCGGCTTGTATATCGTTTTTTTTTTTTTTGGTTTGTTTTGGTTTTTTTGCTGCGGCTAACTCTAAACCCCAGTGTGTCAGCCACTTGTGATGGTCAAATGGTTAATAACACTACTTGGTATGCAGGCGACCCGGGTTCGGTTCTTGCACAAATTGTTTTTTTTTAAAGACCTCCTAACCTAACCCAAACTCAAACCACAAAAGGCTAACTCTAACCCAAATCCTAACTCTAACCCTAACACTAACACTAAAACTAAAACCCAACTAAACACTAACCTTAAATCCGAAACACTAAATGGTCTAATGGTTGTTGACATTACTTTGGGTGCCGGTGACCCTGGTTCGAATCATACTCTATTGGTGTTTTTATAGCTCTCCTCACCTAACCCTTAAGGCAAACCCTAACCCTAACCCTAACCCTAACCCTAACCCCAATCCTAACCCTAACCCTAACCCTAACCCTACCCTTAGCCCTAACCCTAACCCTACCCCTAACCCTACCCTTAACCCTAACCCTAACCCTAACCCCTAACCCTACCCTTAACCCTAGCCCTAACCCTAGTAGCAACCCTAACCCTAACCCAAACCCTAACCCTAACCCTATCCCTATCCCTAGCCCTAACCCTAACCCTTGCCCTACCCCTACCCTTAACACTAACCCTAACCCTAACCTTAACCCTAAACCCTAGCCCTAACCCTAACCCTGACCCTTACCCTAACCCTAACCCCTAACCCTAACCCTACCCCTAACCCTACCCTTAACCCTAACCCTACCCCTTCACCAAACCCTAACCCTACCCTACCCTAACCTTTGCCCAAACCCTAACCCTAACCCGAACCCTACCCCTAGCCCTAACCCCAACACTAACCCTAACCCTTGCCCTAACCCTAGCCCTAACCCTACCCTTAACCCTAACCCTATCAGTAACCCTAACCCTAACCCTAGCAGCAACCCTAACCCTTGCCCTAACCCTAACCCTACCCCTTCACCAAACCCTAGCCCTAACACTAACCCTACTTCATTTACCCATCACTAGTTAGAGGTGCTTGAGCGAGTACTCGCTAATGAAAGAATCTGAATCGAACGACAGCATCCAAGAAAACGCAGAGTGCAGAACTTTCCAATCATCTCTGACAAACGTTTCCCAATCCTCCCATTTTGCATCCTTTTCTTCTGAGCCATTTTCACTGTTACGCATTTTGTTTACCTGTTTCGCAAAAGTTCACAGTGTCAAAATGCCACTCAGGTGTGTCTGCCATCACTGATTGGCCAAATGAAATCCACATGGAACAAGCGCCAACAGCTATTTTGATATGATTACACCGACATGAACCTTATTTTTGTCGCGAGGAAAACCAAATGTAACAGAAAATATGTTTTGAAGAAAGCTCATTAACGTATCGCAAAGGAAGGTGAGTCATTTTTGTTCTGAGAGCGTGCGCGTGGAAAAAGCTTTGGACCTTTGATGGTACTTGGTGTCATTGAGGTCCATTACAGTGAAAGCATAACATTTTTATAATGACTTTCTATTAGCGGCCTTGGATGAAAGGATTCCCGGTACGCTACATCTCCACTAATGTATTGTGTCCTTGCAAGGACGTTGAATTTGTTTTGTGAATTGTCACTTCCCCAAACATAAGCTTCCCTTCATTAGTGGCACGCATGCACGCACACACGCTTCCACACTGATTGCCATGTCAGTGAACAGTGAGAGGCCAGCAAATCAGCCCGTGACACCAGCCAAAGCGCGAGCGACTCGTAACCTTGTAAAAGACAATCGGCGAGGCCGCAAATTAAATGAAGTGGCTCATAAAAAAAAAATGACTTGGCATAGTCTCGGCTTATTAAGAACCGGGCTTGCCCCAACTTTAACGTTATTTACCCACCTGACGAAAGTACAACGCCAATTTGGCACCTGTGTCCGGATTGAAAGGAAAATGACTCAGGAATCTGTTTCGTTATTCGGAATAATTGGCTGTGTTGCCAGGGAGGGGGCTTTCCTTGACTGTCGAAAGTGTCTGCGAGTAGTTCAATCCCGGGCCCCTCGGTATAATTACTCTGACAGAGCTGTGGCCACAGGGCCTGTGAGCAGGGCTGCTTTTTAAACTGTAAATTATGAAGGATTAGCATTTATGAATTTTAAATCAGGACTGTGGTAGGAGACACTAAAGCTGCTTAGTGATTGCAAACGGCAGCGTCTAAGCAGGCCGCTTCGGCACTCACTCTTGGAGCTGGCGTGTGTGCGTGCGTGCGTGCGTGTGCAGGTGTGTGTGTGTGTGTGTGTGGCTGTTTATTCAAATGTGGCTGTACACAAACACTCGGAACTCCCACTATTTGCTAAAAGGGAATAAGGATCTGACATCTTAACATCAGCCTCATTCTCAACTGTGTGTGTGTGTGTGTGTGTTTGTCAACTCATGCTGGGTGTATCTCCCCTGTCACTCCTTCTCAGCCTGGAATTCGGCTTCCCAGTGGCATGCCACACGATGTAGAATATCCATTGGGTGATTATGCTAATGAGGGGCTTGATCCATGTTAAATTATGCATAATGGATTGATGTGGCACAAAGTCATCAATTAGACGGATATCAGCAGTAAAAAAAAGAAAAAAAAAGTGTGACGCAGCATAATATTCTGTCTTGTTTCGACGGAAACAATGTTTCAAAACTCCAGAATGTTTGCTGTGCGTGCGCGCTCGTGTGTGCGCGCTGACCTTGCTTTGTTTTCAGATTTACAGCCATCATTCTCTTCATCGAGGTGCGAGTCCATGACTGGAGTGTGGAGATATTCGAGGTGGGCGAGGCTACGGCGCACAGGGCTCATATCACACCTCTTGGAGCTGTCTGCACCAGCACCACTGGGCCATGACCTCCAGTCTGCAGTGTTAACTGGTTTAGCCAGGTGGCAATTGTAGAGGGGGGGGGGGGTGTGCAGGATTTGGTGGGTTGTGCATTAAAATCACCTCCTGTGAGCTGATGAACCTGGGACAACACTTTCTGCTTCATGAGCTATCACACGTACACACACAAAAGCCCCCCAAAAAAAGAGCCCAGTAAAAAAAATAAAATAATAAAATAATAATTATATATATATATATATATATATATATCCAGGGTCCAGTAAAAAAAAATATTATATATATATATATATATATATATTTTTTTTTTTTTTTTAATATTTCTTTTTTAATTTATTTATTTATTTATTTTTTACTGGACACTAAAACTGGCAAAGTGACTTAAAATTAAAAATATTACACTAGTTTAAAATGCGCCCTAAATAAGCTTTAACCTGCATATTTCTAGCCAATTCTGAAATTATACACACACTGTAAAAAATGGCGAGTGATATTTACCGTATTTTACCAAACTAAAACCGCCACTTTTTTTAACCATGCAGTTAATACAACGGTGCTGATGATTATGATTTTTAAACTCCCCAAAATGCCGAGACACCATTTGGTGTAATTGTGCTTCAAGACGTCCAAATCCAAAAACCACCAAATTCAAATGCGCCGTCCCACGGCACCTGGGTCATGCTTTCGAGAGCTTTTTTTTTTTTTTTATAAAATCTCACGTGTTGGTTTAGTCCCGCAAAGGATACTCGACTGCACTCGGAGGCATAAGTGGATACGTCTTATTGATTTTCTTTCAAGCCAGATTGCATTGATTGCCTCGGATATGGCAGACCAATCCAGCTGCTCGCGTGTCCACCGGGACAAAGTGAGGAGGTCGACATGGAGCAGCGAGTGAGCACGCCACTGCGGGGGGCCAGGCTTCATTACACCAACTAAGAGCCCACTGGCCCGGTACAAACACCCCAACTCTCTCCATCCTCTACTTAGCTCCAAATTAAACAGAGAGCTTTTTAATTATTTATCAATACCATGCACTCATCGCGGATCAATCAGCGTGAATGCTTTTCAAACATAATGAAGGACACCGCTTCAATGAACCTGTGAACATTGATCGTGATCTTTGCCTCCGTGCCCTAAGTAAAGATGAGCGGTGGCTACAACGCCGCCGTCGGTAATTTCGAGTTTGGGCGAGGATGAAGTGGAGCACCCCGGGAGCTCAAGTGTGCTCGAGTAAAGGCAAACAGTATCCGCCGCTGAGAGGCCCTCTCGTCCGCCGCCATTAATCAAGTCCTTAAAGAGGACACCTCATCTTATCATCACCTCGCACCGCAGTCGCCGAAGAGGAGAGAGGCTCCTCCCGGAGCGGCGCGCGTCTCCTCCGAGGACACTTCTCGCAGCAAATTACACAGCTTCCCATCCCTCTCAAGCTTTCGTAAACTTTGATTCATTGTGTTTTTCGGGCTTCGGGATGAACCTGAGCAACCTTAACTTTCCCTCTCCGCCGCCATATTTTCTGCACAGGTGCACGGCGTCAAGACGAGTGAAGAGATATTCCACGTGGAGTTATTAGAGGCGCACAATGCAATCTAATTTCATTCCGACACGTTCAAGCGCTCGGAAGTCAACGTGGCGGGACGGGAAATAAATCATCGGGCTTCGATGTGAATTAACCCTGTGAGATGATTTTCTCGTGACGTTAGAATACGATCATCATCGTTTGTAAGCGATATTGAATTTGGAACAAGGCGGCGTAAAGCAGGAGAATAGAATGACATTCTTTTTTATTTTTTTTTTGGGTGGTTGTGTTGGGGGTGGAATTGGATTACAGACGACTTATTTGTATGTGATGTTGAGCACCGCAAAAATAAATTCACACCTATTGAAATTGAAATCAAGATAATCCTTTTTAAGATGTATGAACTGACAGGCCATACCCAAAACTGAACAGTGGGGAAAAAAATAAAGACACAGTGTCGCCAAGAGACTGTTTTTTGTTTGTTTGTTTGTTTTTTCAAATATTTACCTCTCAAGTGTGCTTCATTCCCGGCCGCATAAACAGTCGCATCCATATTCATAAGGAATTGAAGTCAGTGTCTCGGAATCATCTCGTCACAAAGAGTCTTAGCAAAAGCGGCTCAGTTTGTCGCAAGATCAGGAAACCAGATTTGGTTTTGAAAACCCAGAGCCTTTTGAGACGTCAGGCTGACGGTGACGCTCGCACGCCGCCGCCGCTCCAGCTGCTCATGAATCTTTTTGAAATAGCTTATTTGCGAGGGGAATGTTGCCACGTAAGCCTGGAAGAGGGACACGGTTTAGTGTGAAGACGAGCGGCGAGGAAGCCATCTTGTCGCTGGTGAGCTTGTGAGAAGGGATGAAGAGGCGAAAGTGGAAAGTGGCGTTGGTGCGACGCAACCTTGACGTCAACCCGAAATAGATGAGATGTTTCGTCCGTGACGCAGGTGGCATTTTTATGAGCGACTTGGCCTGAGGCTGGAAACACGAGGGCCCCATTTGATGTCCACTCAGGGGCCGTGTGAGTGCAGAGGTGAGGTCTCCAATTTTTTTTAATACATTCATATGTAACCACAGGGAGCAAACATTTGGAACCTTTACGAGAGCGTCACCTTATGCTGCCGTGACAAACCTTTGTACATTATGCAGGGTGTTGAATTTTTTAGCGTAGCCCCGACATTTTGTTTGCGGCCCCGTAAACGCAGACAGGCAGGAAGATGTTGTCCGAGAGTTTAAACATCACAGTACTCACCTTCATTAATTTTTCAGCTCCTGTTTGTTTATTACGAGTCCGCGCGGTTGTCAGCGTCGCATCATCGAGCAGGTCAACGTTTGACTTTGATAGCGCTCAAAGATGTTTATAAAGAGAGATTGCTTGCATTTGTGACTGTTAGGAAAAATAAATCAATGGATTATGAATTTAAGTCAAGAAGTATTTTGAATGTTTTGTCCTTTTAAGAGTGATGGGAAAATGAAGCTTCAAATTTGCTTCATGAACCAGCTGCTGCATTTTTGAGTCCTCTAGGTGACACTGTTGCTTTAAAAAAATGGCAATTGAGTGTGCTTTCATCCCAATATTGAAACAGAGAGGGCCATCTAGAGGAGGCCAAAAATACTACAACTGCTTCATGAAGCAGATTTGAAGCTTCATTTACCCTTCACTACCTTTCAAGACCATTTTTACACCGAGAATAATCAACAACTACAATGCCACTCAGTAGCGTGCAAACCACCACAATAGTGGAAGGCTTTTGGTCTGCTTCTCTCCATTCCTGATAAAGAAAAGTTTATAACGCCTTTTCAAGTACCGTATTTTCCAGACTATAAGCCGCTACTTTTTTCCTAGATTTTGAACCATGCGGCTAACACAACGGTGCGGCTTTTCTGTGGATTTTTCTTTCACCGGTAGGGGCGCTCTATAGTTCAGAAAATTGTGTGATTTTTTTTATTCTCTTGAGTCTGTTCTGTTTTAATTAGCAAAGTTGTTGCATTCACAGTACAAAATCATTCTGTACATGCAGTAAACAACTCATTTTTTGGAGGGGTTTTTCTGTTTGTTTTTTTTTTGGGGGGGGGGGAATTTTTTATTTTGGGGCGGCTGTTTATTCAGTTGGTGCTGATTTTTATACTTTACCAAATCTTCTCGCGGGCCGGAATAAATCCGCTTGCGGGGCTGATCCGGCCCGCCGGCCGGACGTTTGACACCGCTGCCATTGAGTAACAGTAATCTAATAATAATTTTGATGATGAGATAAATTATTCAATATGTGTGGCTGTGATTGCCATGGCAACGGCATAGCACCTAAAAGTGTGAAAGGTCAGCGTTACGTTACGTGCTTTTTTTTCCAAAACGCATAAAATGATCTGACAGTGTTTATTGATGTAATAGCAGTCCAATAAACTCACGGGCCTTTTTTCAAATACAGTTTTACGAGTGACCTGACTTACGGTGTTGTTGTTTTGAGTTGTAAATCGAGAATACGTGGCCATTAAGGTGAACTTTACTGGCCGGTTTTCTTTTTCCAACACATAAGTTAACGGAGGGAAAAGAGGTCATCTGCTCTGTTTACCGCTAATGATTTGTATTCATGACAGTAAGTTAAAAGTAAATTGCGCTTTACAGTTCCGCGAGAGCCTTTCAATTATTCCTTAACTCGAAAGCGGAATGTCGCATTTTGTTGAGGTTAAAGACGTAAATGAGATCCCCGGCATAGACAAAAGTTTGCAACCAAAGGCCCGCATTCCAGAAACAACACAGGCTACAGAAAGTCAGGCATGGAAGCCAGATCCGCATGAAGAGAAAATAGGGCGAGAAAGTGAGCAAAAATGAGTTCATCTCATCAGAGGCGAGGCAACAATTGGAATCCTCAGGAGCCCTCCGCTCAAACTTTGTTCCGTCTCACAGTGTGAAGTAGCCGGCAACACTTTGAGCAGCCCACACCAACAAAAGAGAGAGAGAAAAAAAAAAAAGTTATTTGGGTTATAACGAGTGACCTTTCCATGAAGCAGCGAACGTGCATTTTTATGCCGGGGCATAAATAGCTGAGCTACATAACAATTAAGGTAACCTTTCTGTTTAAATAAGAGGCCATTGCTCAGAGAAGTGAAACATGAATGATAAATTATTTCTGCAAACCAGTGGAAAGAATAAGAAGAAAAAGGAAGGATGAAGTGGGGGGGGGGTGCACAAATGTCTTGTCTCAATTGTAAATCCCAGTTATAATGCCTCGTTAAAAAGATTTGGGAAGGCGAAACAGAAGCCGACTCGGTCTCTCTTTCTTAAAGGTAGACAGGTCTCGGTGGGATTCATTAATGTGTGTCCCGGCGGTCGTCTCCCTCTTACAGCACAATCGCCTGGGTTAGCACCAATCCTGGAATTACACCTAATTGGACAATTACTCAAACTCAGAAAGCGCCTGCAATAAGCCAACAAGGCTGCTAATAAACACCTTGTCTTCTAATAAAAACAAGGAAGTCATTTGCGTCGCCCAAGAGGCCCAATTTTTTTTTCTCTACGCTACATTTATTTTCAAAAATAATTGCATGTGCTATGAATACGAGTATAAAAACGGAGCCGAGAAAGTCGTCTACCTAAGGCCCTGCGCTGAAGTCGGCACCTGGGGGGCAGCTCATTTGTTCCAAAGATAAGCTCACTGCACACCGCGCGACTGTAATATTATTACTGTCGTGCTATAATGAAATAATTACACTTTTTGTCTCGCTTTTCAACCGAGCTCCTCTGATTGGACCACGACTCTAAAAACAATGGCCAGAGATAGACATGGATGAAACACTAATTAAACACCGCAGTCCTTTTTTTTTTTTTTAGTTTCGACTTGCAGGTCGTTTTGACTGGCGGGCATTAAGAGGGTATCCATAATCATTTGAAAATAAATTAATTAGAAATGACACAAGTCTACATATCTTCATTTTATCACCGTAAGAGTAACTCCATCTCTACATGAAGCTCATTTGACCTCTATGTGACCTCACTGCAAAGCAGCCAATGCTTTGGGCACTGAAACAGACAAATTAATAAATAATTACAGTCATTTCTGGACTATAAAGATCACCTGCATAAGCAGCAGCAAAAAAAAAAAAAAAAAAAAGGTTATAAGCCTTTTAACACAGCAACAACTTGGCTAATTAAAACAGACCCAAGAAAAAAAAAAAATCAAGATTTTTTTCAGAGTATTTTCTGAACTCTAGAGCGCCCCTAGTGGTGAAAGATAAATCCATAGAAAAGCTGCACTGTTGTATTAGCCGCATGGTTCAAAATCAAGGAAAAAAGTCGCAGCTTATAGTCCGGAAAATACGGTACAGGTGACCTCGTGTCGCATCATGGCTAGTAAGGAATCCCCACAAGGGAGAAAAAAGGAGGAAAAACAGGAGGAAAGTGAAGATTCAACAATCAGTGTGGAAAATACAAGACCGGCAGCCGAGGGAAGAAAAGTGTCATTCTTACAAATAATTAACAGGATAAATATTGGAGAGCAGGCTGACTAATTACTTGACACGTCTCACTGCGCTCACATGATTGTTGCTGTTGCAGTTAACCCTTTCCGATGAGGTGCAACTCTGCAGCGAGTCAGCCTTAATATAATAGCTTCATTTAAGTGTTTGAAAAATGCAACGGAGTATTCAGTCGAATTAGTTTCCTGTTTTTCAAATAAAAAAATAAAAACGCTTAAATCACGTACAGACTTATGATATAAGTGCCAATTTTCAGCCCATCCAAGTGTCCCTTTCAAGCTTTTCGGGAATTTTAAAAACAAAAAAATAAGCCAAAATTTAAGAATAATTTTTTTTTTTTTTTAAAAACCCTCTTAGCGCAAATAGGTTCCATTGTTGCCCACTTTTAATTTCACGCGTAACTCACAGAAGTGTGGATGGTCAACATCCGATGGGTCGGAGCTAACTGCACAACTGCAAACACTCGTGAGGTAAAAATCTCGCCTGTTTTAGGATGAGGAGGGGCCGTTTGTTCCTTTCCGCGGCCACACTTTGCGAGGCTCGCTTCTTGGGAAAAAACGGGCAAATGTGCCCGCGCAAGGACGTTTGTCCAATAATCTGCAAGGCGCTGGTTAATGACAGCAGCTGTGAGGCAGGCATGCACCACTTCCAAGCTGATTTAAGTTTAACGAGCCACTCCAGAGTGCTATTGATTCAAATCTATATTTGACAGGATACACTGTGAGCATATATTAAATGGATAAGAACACCTCTTAGACACTCGCCGAGTATTGCCATCTGGAGGAGAAGACATTAAGGAAAGATGGGGCGTCTTTTCTTTGAGTGCTACACCTTCATTTTCAATCTTTCTTTCAAGCAAGAAACGGTCGCATTTGGATCTTTTGTTCCCAGAGTCTTTGAATGAACAGACTTGCAGACGGGTGGCACGAGACACTTGAACAGTTAATATTTTGCAGCTCTTTATAATCAGGTCAAATAAATAATGACGAAGGAGCTTTCGTCACAATTAAAGTAATTAAAGCTTAAAATAACCACGTCACTTGTGTTTGGACGCTTGCTTTCTTCTAAAACTGCATCAAAAAATAATTATTTGTAATCATAAAAGCCGTGATTATATTTTTGGACAAATGGGTAGCGGTGCATAAATTAGGATGTAAAATTAAAAAAAAAAATAATGGGATTGGTAATGTCGTTGTTTGAAAAAATTGTTTTCAGAACAGCCTTGTTACTCTTTTAATAAAAACAAGACTTTTTATTTTGATGTTAAAAAAAAAAAAAAGGGAAAACAATCTGAGGGAAAAATCTGCTATGATCTGATTAAACCTTTTAAGAAAGATGGTAGGAATTAGGAGTAAAAAAGAAAAAAAATAGTCATGAAAAGCCCATGAATACATCTGAAATTTATTTGTGGTCAGTGAGAGACACTGGCTCACATTTAACATGACCGAACGTGATTGGTTCATTCTGAAAAGAGCCGTATCCCCCAGTCACGAGGGTGTGCACACTTTTGCAACTACATTATCTCAACTGTTTTAGTTTTACTCAGCCTCTTGAAATTATTTTTTTTAATCCAATTGAGTTGTAAAAGTTATAGGTCGGACTAGTAATATTTCATATGAACAGGGGTGTGTCGATTTTTTTTTTATATCTACTCGAGATACACCCGTAAGCACAAGGCAATTGCCGTATTTTCCGGACTATTAGCGGCTATTTTTTTGTCCTAGATTTTGAACCGTGCGGCTAATACAACGGTGCGGCTTTTCCGTGGATTTTTCTTTCACCAGTAGGGGCGCTCTATAGTTCAGAAAATACGTTAAATAAATCTCGATTTTTTTTTGTCTCACTTAATTATTCAGCAAAGCTGTTGCCACAGTTTTAACAATCTGTTTATGTACGTTTATGTGCATTCACAGTACAAAATCGTTCTGTACATGCAGTAAACAACTCATTTTTTTTTCAACATAGAAAACTGCGGCTTATAGACTGTTGCGGCTTCTATGTGTTTTTTTTATTTATTTAATCATTAATTTTTTTCAAAAAGAGTTTCTGCAGCTTGTATACAGGTGCTTCTTGTAATCCGGAAAATATGACATTTTATTTATTTATTTTTTTTAAGAAATTGGTACGATTTTGTTGACCTAATAAGATTTGCTTACAAGAATTAATTCAAATGTCACAAAAAGGTGTTTTATAGAATCCGTGTGAAGTTATTCTTTTTTTTTTACGCAAGACTTTATGTTGTTTCAAGAGATGATAAGAAAAGCCTCCGTGAAATAACACCCATTTAAAGTGCACTTGTCACTAATGTAATACAGAAAGACGCGCACTCGACAGTAGCTGAATCATAACAAGAGTAAACATGATAAAATAACAAGCTCCTGCATGACATGAGCGCCGTGATCCTCATGGCTGAGCGAGGCAGCAGAGGGTTACCGCAAAAAGCAGACGGTGCATGGTCATTTTCGCTTCCGTACTCTCACTTTTATGATCTTGAAATATTTTTTTTCCTCATGGTAAGCTGTGTGAAATTACATTTAAAATGCCTCCTTGATTATATGCATTTCATTTTTTTTTTTAAGATGACAAATGTTTTGAAAATTTGCAATGAGTTGGAGTCTGTTTTCTCCACCAAGCCAACTGACAGCTTCCTAATGCTGCCACATTAAAGTGGTTTTCTAGTGTGTGTGATGCAGCTTTAACTAGGTCCCCGGGGCATTGTTAGTTATCATTGCTTACTGCTGGAGCGAGCCCCGGTGAAAGCAATTTTAGCTTTCCCCCCAATCAGTGGTGCAACATGAGAGATGGCCAACGAGAACAAACGGCTCGGTTCACCACTTTCCTCCACCGATCTTATCTGATATGCAGCGCTCGTCCCGAAAGGGGCGCAAAAACGTGAGACGGTTGGCCCCGGGCCCTCCCAATTCATGCAGATATCCTTAAATTAGACTCATACTGATGCACCAAAACATCCTCTGAGGGTATTAGACGTGAGCACTTATGCCGCAGAATGTGTGGGAGGCTTTCTGGGAGCACGCAGATCAAAATACATGAGGATGCCATCATCAAGTCCCGCCACTGCCAAGTTTCCCTCCGATGCCATCAATGCACTCAAACCCACGGGAATGGAAGAGGTCATTTACATTCTAGGGGTGTCACGAAAACCGATTTGAATCCGAAAATCGATTTGGACTTAAAAGATGTGTCGAATCGAATCGTTCTACTTTTAAGTGTACCTTCGTTTAATCGTATCTCACCCCAAGAGCAAGATAGTATCAAATCATCTTTCGTCTTTCCAATAATCGGAATAATCGTTTCCTTACGATTGTCGGTAGGAGCTAAAATTGTGTCCGTCAAACGCCAACCATGTCTATCCTTGATTCACGTGATCTACAGCAGGGGTGTCAAACTCAAATACACAGTGGACCGAAAAGTAAAAGTTGAACAAAGCCGCGGGACAGCATCTTTAAAAATAATATAAATGCTGATTTTTTTATTGGAGATTTTTATTCTAAGTGTTTTTATTAATGCAATACAATGTTTAATTTTTAAAATGACACTTATCATTTTGAATGTTACTATTATCTTATAGAATGTAATATTGAGTAGTCATCATTAGGTATAGCTTCGCGGGCCAAATATAGTTACAACGTGGGCCAAATTTGGCCCGCGGGCCACAGTTTGAGAACTATGATCTACAGCAGGGGTTGGCAAAATTTTTGATTGGCGGGCCACAATGGGTTCTAAAATTACAACCAGGAGCAGATGGATGGAGTGTTTCCTCACCTCACCTCATCGGAGAAAATAAAAATTTCATGATATGAAATGAAAGTGAACAAAAGCATTACAACAATATATATGTCTTTGAAAAACCACAGAAAATGATATTCATTTAATTTTAATTTTTTTCAAGTTTGGCGGGCCGGATTAAAACGTTTAACGGGCCGTATGTGGCCCCCGGGCCGTAGTTGGGCCGCATGTGGCCCCCGGGCCGTAGTTTGCCCACACCTGATCGATATCAATATTTGTAGGTTCTTCGTTCGGCCCAGGTTTAGTGTAAATCTGTTTTGCTGTTAAAGTGAAAACTCAGTCATTGGCAAGAACAGAATATATCAAACGATCAGTCAAAACTGAGCACTATCAGCTTGAAAAGGTTCTATTTTTGAGGACGCGATAGTATTGATCTCATAATGCAGGGACATCCATGTTTTGGTGTGTGAGTCAATTCATTTATTTAATTTTATTTAAGATTTTGTATAGATTACGTCAGGAATAAAGTCATACAAACACTGAAGTCTTTGCCGTGCCGTCGTGGAGAGCTGTGTGTATACGTAGCAAGCGGGGCACTTTTTGAGTGTGTTTTTAGGCCATGAGTGAATCCGAGCCATGCCTCAGTCAAAACAAGCAATTTCTCTGCTTCTCTGAACTGAATCCAAATGTGAAGGAATCAATTAATCTCTGTGAGGACAGTCCTTTATGTGTTTTATCCAGCAGCAGGCGGGAAGCACTTCTGATATCCTATACTTCACACAGAAAACACACACACACACACGTTAGCAGAAGCCACAAAACGACTCTACCTATTTTCATATTACAGCCAAACTATAAATCGTGGGTGCTTAAATGCTCATCATTTCCTCAAGCTGTAACGTTTAGATGGGCGCCCTGGACTCAGTCAGGAGAGGAGGCCCTACATTATGTAAATCAGTGTGTGTTGTTATCATTTTTGTCCGGCTGCAGCTGTAGACAAGCCACTTTAACCCGTGCCAACGTGCTAATGGGAAGAACATCTCAGATGTCGACGCTTGATTGGCCCTGCCGAGAGTCAGGTACCGACACTTTTAATTACGAGGCTAAACAACACGGCCAAAGGTTTGGTCTCCGGGGTTTTGGTTTCTACAAAATGATTGCCTTTATTTTGACGCCATTTTTAAATCTGAAGGAGTGACAAAGAGACCCTCGCATGTAGCTAAATGAGGTAAACGGCATCGAAATAACTTTGAGTTCAATGTTGCGCGTTTGTATGCTACAAAACTAATACAGGTATGGAAAGACAGATTGTGTGACCTTGGGGCATGAATAGCGAAAAAATAAATAAATAAATAAATAAAAGAGAAACAGCCATTCGTCCATTTTCCACTAAACAACATGCACTCTTAAAAAAGGATTTAGTGACTGTTCTATGTGCTGAACATTTCTTCTCCTTTTAGTACTTCTACTACCAACCACTTCCCCCTTAGTCAGGGTCCTTGCACGAGTAGCATATGTCAGACAGTCCCCGTGGATGAAAACAAGAGTGAGAAAGTGTCTTGTAAGCCACAACACTGCCTACGGGCGTTTTAGCCATTCGAGAGTACACTGAGCATCGCTCATACATTAACTCAATTTAAACAGTTGATCAATAAATGGTGTGTTTTCCCAAATCCGAATCTCAACAGGACACTAACGTGCTCTTCCTTTCACATGCCTTGTTCGTACACCCGTGAACTGCTCTGATCAAGTCACGGCTGCATGTAAGGGTAGGGTGGACATTTTGCACAGCTTTGAAAAGGTTGTACTGACATTTATGGAAAGAGAAAATAACACAGCACCGATTGTCTTGGGTCGGAAACTGGAAAAGATTTCAGATCAGATTTATTTTAATAATCGATTAATTTGTCGATTATTCTGTTGATTGAACGATTAATCGGATTACATGAACACATTTTTTATTTTAATCCTTTTATTAAAAAACAGGACATAGTAGTAGGAAAAAAGAGTATATATGTATATATATATATTTACATACTTTTTTTTTCAAAAGTAAAAAACAAATTTATTCAGCTGTTTTATTTTAATACAACACAAAGAAAATAAATCTGCTTACATTTATTTATTTATTTTGAGGGGTGGATGTCAGGGACCAATTAATTAGATTTCCATTCATTTCAATGGGAAAAGATTATTTGAGTTGAAACTCAAGGCAACACTGTGTTATAAAATACAGTTGTCTTCAATAAAAAAAAAAAAAACGAGCGGCTTATTTTTCTTCCTTTTGCAAAAAAAAAAAAATCACCCGGCTGCCAAATTTCTCACACGCATGCTTGCCTTCATCACACAGATGTGAGCAACACTTCATTGTCTGCTCCGATCAGATCTTTCAATGCAAAACGTGTCGCCGCATGTTCCAGCATCTCATATGCCGAGCGTTTAAACTTTAATTTTGTCGAACTGCTTAAAACAGTCGGTGGTTTCAGTATGCATATCCGTGTTTACTGCCGATTATATGCGCCAGGAAAATAATCATTCTTGGCACAGCGGGTCATGAGCAAGCTTGTGGAGGTGGATGATTAAGATGAAAACACATTGTGTTGGATGGAGGTAAGTGACCTGCCACTCTGTTCAGATAAGACTCCAATTAATCCAGACTGAATTGCAGTAATGTAAAATACAGATAATTACTAAATCACCAGGCTGCAACGCTTTGATAGATTTTTGTTACTCAGTGTTATTGCTGCGAGGAATAAGAAATTAAATGGGTTATATCACAGCATTTTCAGATGGATTACAACTGCTTTTAAATAACCGCAAGAGCAATTTCATCAGCCCTGCAATTCGAGAAGCCACTGACAGGCGCTGCATGATTCAAATTGAACTTGTTCTCATCATTTTAATAAAGCGCTACAGTCTTCACCCCCAGTGGGCACACACGCGCACGCACATTCATGCATGCACTCTACAAATAACTGACACGAGCCACACAACATTTATAAACCTAACAGAGTGTTGCTCCTGTTTTGGAAATGTGTTTAAATCCTCTTAATGAGCAATCTGGGATTTCATTATTACTTAATTTTTTCCTGGTACGCCCAAAGACTAAGCACTAAGTAAATTCAGGTTTAAACCTCAAGTTCTTTTAATGTCGTAAGTATGCCAGTCAATGTATAGGCAAATTATTTGAACTTGACTGGTCCACCTTGCAGTTTATCATTTTAACAATTGTGCCCTTTTACTTAATAAAAAAGTCTCACAATGAATTTTCATTATTCATCTTATATGTTATCATTTATTACCGGATTTTCTGGACTATAAGCTGCAATTTTTTTCCTAGATTTTGAACCATGCGGCTAATATAACGGTGCGGCTTTTCTGTGGATTTTTCTTTCGCCACTAGGGCCGCTCTATTGTTCAGAAAATACGCTAAATGAATCTTGACTTTTTTTTTTTCCTTTTGGGTCTGTTCTACTTTAAAGAGCAAAGTTGTTGCCGTGATAAAAGGCACCTTATATGTTTTTTTTTTAATTAATTAATTTATTTATTTATTTGTTTGTTTCTAAAAAGATTTGCTGCGGCTTATATGCGGGTGTGCATTATACATTTACTTAACTAACAAGATGCCTCCATGATCAGAACCGCTTTTCCTCACGAGGGTTGCAGGGGAGCTGGAGCCTATTCCAGCTATTTTCGGGCAGTGGGCGGGGTACACTCTAGACCATCCGCGCTCACACTCCCACCTTGGGCCAATTCAGAGCGTCCAATCAAGCTGTCATGCATGTTTTTGGAATATGGGATTAAACCGGAGTACCCGGAAAAAGCCCACACAGGCACGGGGAGAACATGCAAACTCCACACAAGAAGGCCTGAGCCGGAATCGAACCCTGCACGTCTTCACTGTGAGGCCATCGTGCTAACCAGTCGTCCCCCGTGCCGCCCGTCATACGCTTACTTTTAAAATCTAATTAAAAAAAAAAACAACGACTCTCCGTACTGTTAAAGAAATATCTTTCATACTCCGGATATGCAAACTAGGTCACGCAGCCTTTCGTCAAACGGCCCCCGTGAAGAAGGCACCGTCCAACAAATCATGTTGTTTTCTGTATTTGCAGCTCCGAAGACCTTAAAACAGTAACCAGTGGACAAGTAATCAAAGGCATGCGATGAGAGATTTCATGGGTGGTTATCTCAAGGTCCTTGCTGCACACTTTTTGTGCGAGATTGTGAGCAAGTGGCACTGCCAAGCGCCCAGGGCTGCTGTAGAGGCTGCTCTCCTTTAAAAAGCATCCTGGCACCAAGCCTCCCCCCCAACAATCCAAGCCAAGGCCTGACTCCGTAAGCATTCATTATTGCGTCAATTAGAGCCAACATCTCAACCTCCCCCAGCTCGCATGCTTTTAGCACAATTTGACAAGGCTGCATCCAGCCCGTAAGATGAGACATGCCCAAATTTGATGGAGTTATTCATTTCACTATCTAGAATTTTTCTCCCACGGCTTTTGCATGAAAAGCTTTTAAATGTGTTGGGGGGGGGGGGGGGGGGGGGCTAACTGGCAGCAGTACCAACAAAGAGTGGAGGAGGGCCTCACTGCTAATCTGCGCTCTTCTTTAGTGCAGTCGCGATTTGTGTTGCATGCCTGACAAATACACATTAAATAGCGACACGATATTGCGCAAGTGTTGCATTCATGCATGGCACGGCGGAATACAAAGTGCAAACCCACTTTTGCTTGATACCAAGGCACACAACTTGTTCAACTCATTTAAAAGGATCCAGAAAGTCTTTGTTCTAATCTGAAGGACATATCTACTCACTAATTTTATTCAGAGTAGGCTCCAGAATGCCATTGTCTTATTGATGAAGCACACAAAAGGAATCGATACAGGCGTGCTGATGGTAAATATTCCACAAAACCGTGTGAAAGAGGCTGCCAGTTTACAGGAATCAAAGTCAAGTGATTTATTGGAGGGGGACGCTCGCGGACAAAGACACACGAGAAACACTGCAGGGAGGCGTGTCAGCCAATGAGATGTGTCAAGTAACGTTCAGGACGGGTGTCATTAAAGATAGATTTGAAATCCGAAAAGCAAATGATGAGTTTTCCCCTACAGATCTGCGTTTGCCTCGGTCAGCGTGTGAGATGAGGTGAGTAGTAATGGATAAATGAAGCTTCAAATGTGCTTCATGAAGCAGTTGTAGTATTTTTGGACTCCTGTAGATGGCGCTCTCTGTTCAACATTGGACTGAAAACACAATGAATTGACATTTTTTAAAACCTTTATTTAAAGCAACAGTGCCATCTAGAGGACTTAAAATTACAGCAGATGGTTCATGAAGCAAATTTGAAGCTTCATTTTCCCATCACGACCAACTGGACAAAATACACGGAACACCCACGTTACCATATTTTCTGCACTATAAGCCACTACTTTTTTCCTAGATTTTCACCCATGCGGCTCATACAGCGGTGCAGCATTTCTGTGGATTTTTCTTTCACCGATAGGGGGCGCTCCATAGTTCAGAAAATAGGCTAAATAAATCCCCCAAAATTTTCTTGGGTCTGTTCTGTTTTAATTAGCAAAGTTGTTGCCGTGTTAAAAGGCACTGCTTTAACAATCTGTTTATGTACTTTTATGTGCATTCACACAATAAAATTGTTCTCTACGTGCACTAAACAAATCATTATTTCCATTTAAACAGGCAGTGAAAAGAATGTCTACTTTTTATGACAAGAGGACTTTGAATTTTGATGACTTCTATGCGTCTGTTTGACCAAAAAAAAAGTGTTGTGAGTGAAAATGAGTGAAAATCTAAATTAGCCTCTTTGGGCTAGCCACGAGTTAGCTAGCGAGCTAGCTAGCTAGCTCAGATGAACGCAAGGCTCATATCAGTCGAAAAAGTTTGACTTTGATTCTTTGTCTTTCAGGTCGGTCTTTGTATCCAGTTTAGTTGCTCAGTCACTTATTCTACGACTACAGGAGCGAAACATTCCCCGGAGCAGGATGCAAAGAGCTTGCTTGTTAACATCTTATCATAAGTAGGAACACAAGTTGGGGCCATGTTTTTGCAAAGGGAAGCTTTGAATCTTCCACCACACATCCACAGAAGGGTGCGTACAAAAATGAACAGGTTAAAGTCAGATAAACTGGAGAGGAGCATTTGTCATCCTAAGTTTGCTTCAAAGATGTTCATGAATGACAAAGAGGAAGCCACAGTGTGATCCGTGTCTTGCCTGCGCACACCGTTGAGGTAAAAACAACAAAAAGTAACAAGAGCAACAAAATAGGCTTTAGTGCCACCATTATTGAACAAAACAACAACAAAGGAGCCGCTTGTCATATTAGTTTTCACATTTGTTGTATGGAACAAAGCAAAATATGGCCGCCTTTCCACTTTCATTTTTAGTGCTTGAGTTGTCAACCGAACTCGGACGTGATGGTTTCATCAGCTCCTTTTTTTTGTTAACTTCACTTTCAACCTAAGTAGGCCAACAGACTTGACACTTTGAGTAGAGGAGGCCAGCATCACAGAAGCCAAACGCAGATGATTGGTAAAATGATATGCTACACAAAAGCAAGTATCATCAATCTGTCATGTCTGCTTGCTTTGGTGTCGCCGTGGCACGCCTCGGGCCGCGCGGACGCTCCAACGAGGGACCGCGGATGACTGACACGCACCGGGGATGGTGACGAAAGAGAAATAAAGAGAGAGTACAAGTCAACAGCTTTAGGTTGACGTCTTTAGAAGTGAAACTCACGCCGCTACAGTGAAACTTGCAGAGGCTTCAAGGAGTTTTTGGACAATGAGTTGGAGTTTAGAATTTTTTTTTCCCACTTGTTTCAGTTATGACTTGTTTGCGATTTTTCTTTAATTGAAGGATATGTGTCGTTTTTCTCTCACATTCAGGTGTGATTTATTCTGTGAATGCATCAAAAATCATCTTCGCTATTTTAAATGAATGAAAAGGCCATTAATGCATTTTTAATAACAAAAATAAAACTCTATAATATTGCATTTCTTTTTGAAAACATGAAGTCATAACATCATTTAATAAAATTAAATACATTTTAAAAATTAAAATAATTTTTACCACAAATTCATCAAAGCATTTATGCAATATGATTTAATACTTCAATTCAATTCATCGTGCTGCTCTTCTTGTGATGTGTCAGGCCCCGGAAGGCAGTCAAATCTAATCTTAAAGACACTACTGAGTAAGTTACCACAACTCTTAGTGAACCAGTAAGCTGCAATCATATTAGTCATTTTTCCACAGAGGATAAAGAATATGTGTCTGTCTACATGTGTTGCTCCACCCGTTTTTATTGAAATATCCGTTTTATCGAAAGGATTATAATACAGCAACTACTGATCTTGTCTGTCAGTCTGTCAATAACATTTTCCATTTTGAGGATACAACACACAGTTATGTTGTTGTTTTGAACACACAAAGTGAAATTCTCTCGATTTAGTTTGACAAGAAACCTTGAGTGAGCGCGGCGTTAAACAGCTTGACGCTTCTTTTTTGAAAGAATTTTTCACTGTGTGCCTAACTGCTGTTTTTTTTTTTTTCGGTGAAGTGAGTTGAGCTGAGTTGATTACCACCATTTAGCACTCGTATCTTAAGTTTGCTAAGCTAAAAAAATAAAAAATCAACCGGATGACAGCTCTCGATATATTTGAAGGCGTTTTCTATTTAGAAAGAAGCTCGGTACATTCGCTAGAAATCAGATTGTACTGTTTTTGGTTTTTTTTTATTATGTCTCTGCAACATTTGCATTTGAATATTCCATCACTTTCAGAAGTGTTCAAAGACATGTAACCTCCAAAGTGCTCATCCTCAGTGCGCATTTCCCTTGACAAACAATAGGGGGAGCAGTAACAGTAAAGGAGAACTCGTCGTGTTTCTTGGAAATTAAGCTAATTGGATCATTTGCTGCTTGGATGCAGCAGAATGATGTTCTTCCTCTTCAAATTTACAAGTAAAGCAGCCAGTAATGCCAAGCAATTAGAAAGGCCTGCCACCGCACAACAGGGACGGCAGCGATTGCTAATGTGGATTAGGCTGCATTGTGGAGCCAGTGGAAGGAGACGGCGCAGCATTGAAACGTGCTGTTATACAAGCGCCAAGGACAATGTCCTAAATGCCACACTTGAGCAGCTACGAGGGATTTGTCTTTGAATAACGTTCCACTATTTCAATCCAGCATCCTCAGAAGGCCCATCTGATGAAAAGTCAATGTCAGTCGAGTCAATATCGAGTACATCTTCCGTCTTTTTGTTCTAAAGTGGACCCTCGTAACTTTCGGTACTTTAAAATATATATATATAAATATATTTCCACCCTTTTCTGGTCTGCACTTCTTGAAAGTGTAGCTCTTTTTTTTTTCTTAATGCGTAACCTTTCAAGATATATCCGTGATAATAAGCCGATGAGGAAAGGGATAATGACAAAATTTCCTTTTTTTTTTTTTTTTATCTTACATGAAATTTACCAAGCGTTGCATTGGCTAAATGTTGTCATAAATTGTCACTTGTATTAGCAGTACTTCTTTTTCTACGTAGCCTACCTGGCATTTAATTAAAGTAAAATCTTGATTGTGCGGAATTGATTAGTCATGTCTTGAAGCAGTGGAGGCAAAATGCAGTGCCCTATTTTGAAGCAGCACTCTTGATTCAGTCAATATTCCATTGTGGTCTATGGCATGCAGTCCCGGTACTGGCCCAAATGCCACTGAGGAACAGAACAAATAAAAATGTTTTTGGATTATCAGGCTAAATGGTTTGTCTTGGTCATGGGAAAATGAAGCTTCAAATTTGCTTCATGAACCAGCTGTTGTATTTTTTAGTCCTCTAGAGGGCAACGTTGCTTTAAATATTGTAATGTTGAACAAAGAGTGCCATCTAGAGGAGGCCCAAAATACTACAACTGCTTCATGAAGCAGATTTGAAGCATCATTTACCCATCACTAGTTACAACCACCATTTAACCTTTAAAAACAAAAGACAGCAACCAACTCATAGTTGGTCATCGTTAGTTTATATGCTTGGTAAAGGATTCTTGGTTGTTTTCAATGCAGTATAACTCCGAAAAACACAAACAAATGGATGAAAAGTGATTGCAATGACACATTTGTTAATGCATGTTCAAGGTTTCTCCAAAAAAGTCTTTACTACAGCATGAAATGGCAACACTGGATTTCTTTTTCTCCCCCTCACTCCTTGTGCTTTATATTTTCTTTCATTGTGAGTCAAACATTTCACGGCAAACATTGGTTGGGTTCACTTCTTGATTTACTTCATGAGAGCTGGCATAAAAGTAAATATGGTCAGCTGTGATACACTTTGCTTTCAAGTCCTCTGTGCCAGGTTAGGAGAGTGTGATGTCGGGGCCAACGACGGAGCAGAGCCGAAGCATTTCCACACAAAAGCACAGAGTGGAGCCTGAAGAGCGACATTCTCATTTTTGGTGTAGTTGCAGCCTGCTGGTCCGGAGTTACATCGGCATTTGGGCCAGTGGCTGGGAGAAGCGCAGTGTGAATGATAACAGCCAGGACAAATTACATGACGAAAGAGGAGGCCCCTCACCCCCACTCAGCCATGGTGGCATCACAGGGGTGGAAAATGACAATTCCTTGAAAAGGTCATACATGACGCCTGCTCTGTGATATGAGCTTACAGCCAATCTGACAATCTTAATTCAAATCATGACATTCTGCACCAAAAGAAAAAAAGGGGATGTTTTCATCTCCCCGTGTCGGAACAGAAGTCTGACCTTTTCCATGTAGGAGTTTTAACAAATGCTAATCATCTCTTTATTAATAGGCCTCACAGATGAGACTTGCAGCGATGTAGGCATTTCACACAGACTCATCAAGTGTTGCGCATATATTCCAGTAATTTGTCCCACCGATTTATCATTTTTAAATTTGCTCATTGGGTCACACCATACAATCAATTACTCGAAATCTTTTTAGATATGTTTTTTTTTTTGGGGGGGGGCTGGGGGGCTGGGGGGTTAAGACACCTTTAAATCAAGCTTGAAATCAATTTCATGCTTCAAGCAACCACCAACCCATACCTGTCGTCCCACATACAAGATACCACAGGAAATCAAATATCTTTCAACAACTCTGCAGCTCAAATGAATGCCATTTATTGCAATGATTGAGTGACGATCTCGCATCCTGGTAAAGGCGGCTAAAGGTTTGCCAATGTTGAATGCTGGGAATGTGCAAAAAAAAAAAAAAACGGAACTTGTGGATGACACGGATTGATGATTAGCATTTTGGCATTTTATTTCTGACAACTGCGGTCGGAATTAAGGTGTGAAGTCTGTACTGGTGTATGTATTTTGCTTTTGATGAATTAATGTCACGTCAAACTAAAGTGAGAGAAGATAAGCAGTCATAGTGTGTTGTATATTTTTTTGTAAAAAAAAAAAAATAATTTAAAAAAAATGAATTAAAAGAAAATATTCCGTGGTAGATCGTCATCATGACACAAAATATATTGCGATATTTTTTTTTTCCGTATCCCCCAGTCCTACTTAAATAAAAGGCAATTGCGCGGCTCTAGCTTAAATTTAGCCCAGCGCAGCCGCAAATATTGCACGTACCGGAAAATGCCAGTGATAACATTATATTTTCTTTTAATTTATTAACAAAATGGAAGACACGTAAATAAAGGAACTTCTATTCTAACTTTGTTACTTTAAAAAAAAAAGTAATTAAGTTAACTTTTGAAATAAATAATCGATCAGGAATCAGATGGCACAAGTATCTCCAAGCCACGTGAAGTTCAGTGTGCTTTCAGTTCGTGATGGGAAAATGAAGCTTCAAATTTGCTTCATGAACCCGCTGCTTTATTTTTGAGGCCTCAAGAGGGCACTGTAGCTTTAAATAAAGGGTTTAAAAAATGGCAATTTATTGCAATTTCAGCCCAATCTTGAACAGAGAGTGCCATCTCGAGGAGTCCAAAAATACTACAACTGCTTCATGAAGCACATTTGAAGCTTCGTTTACCCATCATTACCTTGGACGGGTTGTCAGTCACAGGACAACTATAGTGACACATATCCATTCACTCACGCAGTCAGTAACAAAGTCAGAACGTACCACGACGCCACTCACAAAACTCAAACGAAAACCTGTCACAGCTACCCTCCCCATTTCCAAGCCCTGTGTTTTTTGTCTTGCTGTAAAATGTAGGGATTGCTGTTTTAAAGAAAAACGAGACGAAATGGTGCGTTTGCACCAAAGTCGTCAACATAGCGAAATATAGATGCTAATCCTCAGCAGTGAAAGTTGCAATCGAGCATGTGATTCGCTTTGCCCGATGCTGCGTTTTGTTCCCAAAATTAAATCAAACGTCATGGAAATATTCCATCGGCCTGGGTGATAATGTGTTTCCTACTTGCATTCTGCAAAAAAAAAATTAACTTCAGTTGACTTCCCACTTTCTATTTAATGTGCTTAGTGTCTGAGTTTGATAGTAAGCGGTCTCATTTCATCATTTCATCTCCGTCTCCGTCTGTCTCTCCATCACCTCTCACAAGCTTAAAGGTTAAGATGCTCACGTATCCAGATCGACAAGAAAAGCTGTCAGCTCGGAAATATTCAACAAAACAGCCACATTCATTGGGCTGTGATCTACGCTTTCTCTGCAAAAAAAAAAAAAAACATCCCGGGTTCTCGATGAAATCCAAACAGAGGCGGCGACACCGACGGGCCGCTATGTGGACCAGCGCAGATACGGCTGCTAAGCCTTCCTCACAGCTGGCTGCTCAGATTAATAGGCAAGATAGACATAGCGTATGTGTTTACTCATCACTCTGATTGCACCTGCCCGCGGCAAAGCCTTTATTTGAACTGGTCAAGATTATAGGCGGCGGTATGAGAAGCTTTAGAAATGAAGATACGCACAAAGGCACGCGCTGCCGACCGACGTGATGATGAATCTCACACGGGCCTACCTCAGCAAAAAGGCCACGAGATGTTCTGGAAAATCGAACATGTATTTTGTATTTAATACAGAGCAGTGGTTCAGTTTGGAAATTTAGTCTAATAATACAGTTCTGTAATGACGGGAAAATTAAGCTTCAAATTTGCTTGACGAACCAGCTGCTGTATTTTCAAATCCTCTAGATGGCACTGTTGCTTTAAATAAAGGCTTTAAAAAAACGGCAATGCATTGTGTTTTCAGCCCAATATTGAACAGAGAGTGCCATCTACAGGAGCCCAAAAATACGACAACTGCTTCATGCAGCAGATTTGAAGCTTCATTTATCCATCACTACTGTACTGTAGTCTCCGAGCAATTTTCTTCGTGTGTCTGACTGACTTCCTCTTCTATTCAACTCTTTTGTTCAGGGTCGGACCTTGACTGACAAATGCAAACTTGTTATTCAAAATGATTGCGCTCCATAAATTCTGCAATTGGAGGCCAAATGTGAAAAAAAAAAAGCTGATAAATGTTCTTTGTATGTGTTCCTTCGTGTTAGATTCTTTCATTACTAAAATGCATTAAAAAAAAGAAAATCAGTCATTTATCCACTAATAATGTACGGCTCAACATTATCCTCTCATCCCCAACAGGCTCGGACAAAAACGACTTTAATCTAAGAAACGCCAGTGGTGCTGTGTCAGTAGCGGCGAGTTCAGCTTTGACAAGGAGCTGCTCTTCAGAATGTGACCCGATGCCACGCATATCTTCTGGTTCATTGTCGCGTCTCCCTGGCCGAGGTTAATGAGCTTGACTTGGAGTACCTTCGCCACGGCGCCACCTCGCACCCTAATTCTCTTCCTGCGCGCGCCGGTTCTATCGTTGCCACGGCTGAAAACTGCAATTTCATTCAGTCCGCGCAGTCGGGGGGAAAGTTATCAAGTAGCGGAGTGGTCAGTGTTCAGCAAAAGGTCATACTCTTGCCAATTAGCTGCGTCCACCAGGTTTGTCAGCATTCAAGGGATTAATTGTCCTCATTTTGCTTCACTCATGGTCTTTGGCAGACTAATCCATGACCGCTCTCGCTCCCTCAAAATGGGACCTCGGAGAAACATTTGCAAGACAGCGCTTGTGTTTTGTAACAATCCTATTACTTTCGTGCTGATTTGAATCAGTGGCTTCATCCATTTTTAATTGAACATGGTTGTCGCATTAACAACTGGATGTGCTGCCAGCCTTTTCTCACATTTGACTCCGTCTTAAGTGAGAATGCCTTCAATTAAAAGGCGCATAGAAATCAATAAAAGAGAGAGCGCGTATCTTCTCCTAATGCATCCTCACGACATGCTCGGCCTGCACTTGTGTCTAAAAGCACTTAATGTGCAATAAGGATCAGCCCACCTCGGATGTTGCCAAACATTAGAGATCGCTTGCGTGAAGAAGCTTGAAAGTTTGCTCTTAATGACACTTTAACGGTTTAAGGAGCTCTGGCTCAAAGAGCGAAATCCATCATGCAGATCGGGAGAATATACAACTCGATGTTTTATGATTCTGGAAAAGCATTTCGGATAGCCGACTTTGTTCGGGCGTTCGTTCAATTACATTTCTCTCTATCAATTGCATTCCGTTTTTTTTTTAGAATTAGAAATCCCTTTATTGTCATTCTTTCTGCAGCGCTTTCATTTTCTCGCTGGTCACCCAGCTGCCACAGATACTCCACATTAACCGTGGTTTGCCGTGTTAAGAAAAAATAAATAAAGGAATAAATTAAAAAATAAATAAAATGTTAGATATGTTAAATCTGGCTCTATGTCCTGACAGGAGATTATTATTTAGATGATCTTTTGGGAAAATCATCCCTCTCTAGCACCATTGTATGCCTCAAATTCAGTTTTTAATTATTCTTTATTTAATTCCCACAATTCAAAACTAGCCAATCAGAGGCGGCAGAGACAGAAGTTATGATCATCATCACCTCTCTTGTTTTAAACAACAAACAAACAAGTAACATTTAGTTTTGTTTTCAAGTAACACTACAGTTGTTGTTGTGACAAATTGTTACAACGCGGTAATAACACTTTATTAGCGCTTTACATTCTCTATCATTATGTTTTCATCCATTCCAGTGTTTTTTTTCTTCATTAAAAACCAACATTTCACACGGAGGCCTTCAGTGAAGTCCTACTTAGTCCGACTTGAATCAATCCCCCTCATAACGCCGTCATTTATGACACCACAGCTGGACAAATAATATGTGGAAACGCACTTACACAGTACTGAGTGAGTGTTGGACGACCTGGCTTCTCTTGAAAGGTCCGTCTTGAAAATGGCCTTGCAAGTGCATCTGCAATTAAATCCACACTTTTCCCTCCTTCGGACATTCAATCACAAAACGTAAGGCCAGCGAGAAGGCCTTACTGTCATCAACTCGTGATTTGATTGGCTATCGCAGCTGCCTATCAAAAATAAAAGCCACCTTGCAAGACAGAACAGACGCCTGCATGATAGTGCCTGCTACTGGTATTGCGAAATCTGCCTGGCAACACGAGCTAGCTGAATTCTGATTGGATAAAAACTCTCACCTAAAAATACAACACTCGGATATAATATGACCTCAGTGTGAAGAATATGATCATGATTTCTTGATTATGTTGGGCCAGCAGAGGTCGTCTTGAAGGCCTTGACCGCCTGCCACTGTTAAAAACATTAAATGGTTTCAATATCAGCCATGGTTGCGCTCTGAATCTGACCACAATTGCTTTTAATTGCCATGCAATGTTTCAAGCTTTGAAGATTCCTGGTGTAAATGGACACAAATGACCACATGTGGACACAGACAGAGTGGAAGAGTGTCCCAATACTTTTGTCCATCGAATGGCATTTTAACAAAATCAAAAAGACATTCTAGCAAAGAAACAGAAGGGGTTATTTGGGACACTCAAAAAGTTAAGCTGTCTGACATGAACAGAAATGGAGATTTGAGCTGTCCACTCTTTGTAGGCCGCCGCCCCCCCCCCTCAAAAACAATTTGATACCCTATTTTGTCCTGCTTGAAGATTGTTTTCTTCCTCTTGAAAGTGCTGTTGCCGCGTAACTATGTATCCCTCTTCTGGCCGCAATTGGGGGCTTTATCCTACGTGCGAATGTACAAGGTAGACGGTGAATCGGCAGCGCCGGCGAGCGAGCCTTCCGAGGACTGCATGAAAGGAACTCGTTAAAAGTAAAACTCATACACAGAGGCGCTCAGCGTGCGTGGAGCTGAGATCATTTGCGAGTGGCCCCCGACAACACGCTTCTAATTGCCCCCGCAAACTCTCTCGTGCAGACACCTGTCCGCAAACACGAGCGCGTTCCCCCGTCAGACACTGAGCGTCAAAACTGAAAAATGGATGAGATCTTTGTTCCTCAAATGGCTGTAGCGTTCTTAAGTGCTGTCAGAGTAGGGAAGGGGCCAACATGCATTATGGAAGACGCTGCCTCGCTAAGCGCATCGCTCCCTGCCTGCTCCGTACCAAGAAAAATAAAAAACATCTAATGGAGTTGATGTCTGGTCACTTCAGCGGCAAACTCATATTCTTTAATAATATCTAAAGTTGGAAGCCAATTAATCTCGGAGGTCTCCGGCAAGCTTACGGCCTCTTGGTTCTGTCTTGGGGAGCTAATTCCTTCCATCTCGGGTGTTCGGTAGCATAAACGGGAGTTTACCAGCTTAGCGCCCGACACGGGATCTTAAAAGGGAGCTGTTTGTTCTCCCCAGATTGGAGCGCTGTCCTCCTTCCAAAGCATGGCGAGCGATGAGCGAACAAGCCCTAATTGTATGCTTATGTGACTGCCGCACTAAAAAATGGAACCCGGCCGCACAATAGAAAGTCTTCTTCCCTAATGATATGTAAAGCAGGATGTGCGCTCGCCACTTAAATCCACATTGGTTGCATGCCTTTCCAATTACTCTTATGCGAAACTTTCTTCCCGGATATACTTCTTTTATCGGTAGATATTCATCGGCGTAGCGCGTCCATTCGGAGAAGACACTTATCTCAGTATTGTTGCAACTGATTAGACGGCAAAAGATCTCTGACGTCTCATTATCGATATCCTACGGAAGGGCGGCTTTATGCGACCTAAATTGGGCCTCGGTGACAAATGAGCAATGCTATTTGTGGGCTTGCAGCAAACGTATGGAACAATAACGTTATGTCACGCCGGTCTTGCTGAGCTCTCGAACCTGTCGCGATAAGACCAAGGTCATCTTTTAGTTGAGAAGTGTCTGCATAAGAAATGAGTGTTCCCTGTAGACTCAGCAGAATGGGTAAATAGTCACTGAACTGGGTTTTAAATTCTGAGGAGAGGAAGACAGATTTTGTGAAAAGAGAGCTTGAACATCAGAATAAAGGAGCGTGTTCACGTGGCGCAACGATTCATCCCTTTTCCCCTAATCAGTTTCAAGCAGTGGTGGGCGTTCAAGGCCTTCTCGGCTGGCCTAACATAATCAAGAAATCATGATCAAATTCTTCACATTGATGTCATATTATATCCTAGCGTTGAATTTTAAGGTGAGAGTTTTTATCCAATCAGAATTCAGCTAGTTCGTGTTGCCGGGCAGATTTCACAATACTAGTAGTAGTAGTAGTCGTCCGAGGCCTTCAGATATAATCATGCGGGCGTCTGTTCTGTGTCTCAAGAGGGCTTTTACAGTTGATAGACGGTTGCGATAGCCAATCAGAACACGACTTGGTTACAGTGAGCCTTCTCGCTGGCCTAACGCTGAAGGTGATGAACGCGTCTTGTGATTGGATACTCACTTGTGAGGGGGCAGCACTATGCAGAATCAACACACCCGGAAGTCATAACTGGCAACCATTTGAAAATCTAAAATAAATTCTTGATTTTTTTTTTTTAATTAAAATGGCTGAAGGAGGGAAAAGTGTGGATTTAATTGCAGATACACTTGCGAAGGCCATTTTCAAGACGGACCTTTCAAGAGAAGCTAGATCGTCTAACGCTCACTCAGTACCGTGTAAGTTTGTTTCTGTATATTTTTTGTTCAGCCGTGGAGTCTTAAATGACGGCATTATGAGGGGGATTCATTCAAGTTGGACTTCACTGAAGGCCTACGAGTGAAATGCACGGCCCGCCACTGGTTTCAAGTGTATGTTTCACTCCTTATTCCCGCAGCACAAATTCAAATGAGTCAGCGGGGCGAACTGGATCCAGACTTGACTCCGTTAGTTAAGTGAATTTCTCCAAGTGCCATTTTGGGTGCGAGCGAGAGGCCGACTCACTCGCAGTTTGTGTCAGTCACGCAGGGTCTGCCCGTGACAAATTATTAAGGTGGATTTGACATGAAATGTTGGACGTAGTCACCCTCTACCTTTTCTCCTCCCATTAGTCGTATGAGCGGGGTACTTGACAGGGTGCGCCATCAGCGAGCATCAGCTCAGGCGGCGCAGCTCTCCTCTCGCCGCCCCCGCAGATGCACCTTGAGCTCACAGTGGTCTCCTTCTCTTCTTTGTTCCATGCATCTGCTCAGCGTCACATGACAACACTGATTAGCCTCACTCGAACCCTAAATAAGACAAGAGGAGAGGAGGACAGACAAACACAACAGATCAGTCGTGTGGAATCACTTCATACACATGCCCGATGTTGCCTTGTCCATATCGCGAGCTAAGGGGCGTCTCATTAGCCCTAACGAGGTCTGGAACATCCTCCTTTACTGTTGAAGAGAAGAACCAGATCCTGTCTCCGGCGTCTTTGCCTCAAGTCCGCTATGGATCAACCAAGAGTTCGAATCCAACGTTTCAATGTCCTGCTCTGGGATATGTCAAGCCTTCAGGATGAGGGAGTTCATATGACATGGAATGTAACGCAGGAAACGGGCATATTGTGGCGCTCAGCGCAGACTGAAACAATCTTCAACATGACGGGCTGACTTGTTTTATTGAAAAATCACGACATTGAAGGCCATGTGATTCCATTTCGGTGATAAAGGTGTCGCTACATATGCTGGATTGTCTCCAATAATGGCCCCGATTCAAGTGGACTGTGACTCTGACACTCGCCATATCACGCTTCACTTTTGTGGCCTCGCTGCATCGCTGATTTTATTTTAGTGTTTCTTTTTTAATCGCAAAATGTTCACGATATCACAAGATTTTGCAGTGATTATTTTTCCATGACCTGTTCCCGCAACGTAATAAGCGTTATTTTCTTCATTGCAAGATTTGGGTGTTATGCGTGAGAACTAGACAAAGACGTTTTGCGAAAGCTCAAGAAAAATAAAGGTATACGCTTCTCTTTCTTTCTATAATACGTGCATGTGTCTTCTGTAACGCATGCATATTTATGTATTTTTTTTGTATATCATTTTATGAAATGATAGTGTCATTAAGAGATGGATTAGGTCGCTTAACTCCTCTAGAATTCACTTCCCGCCACTGACATGCATAACACATGAGAATTTAAATAGCAACACCGAGCTGTTCAGTAAATTGCTCATTTTGGGGGGAGCTTGCTAGATAGCAAACTGCATGATATAGTGGTAAAAATTAAAAAAAAAAAAAAAAAAAAAAGTAACTATAAGCTGAGCCTGAAAATCAGGAAATCTGAAATAGTAAAAAAATATAGATATCCCTATATTTCATCAATTCAGTACATTAAATCATTGACGTTTTCAGCAATTGGCCTCAAACATGAATAATGTATTTCAAAACAAATCTGAACTCACAGCGTTTTAAGTTTACAGCAAGTCGTGCCTCCAATTATGAACTTGTTTTTCTGAGCGTACATACAACCGAGTTTTAACCGGAACTATGTAATTTGTTGGTAGTTTATCAGTCTTGTAAGAACCAAGAGGTGTTTTCGGTAAATAAGAGCACTGCGATTGTGCGTCACTGTCAAATTAAAGGGCAACGTCTGTACAACGCAGCAAGAGCTATTCAGAGGATGCTTCATAACAGGCTTGCAAATTGCGTCTCTCTCTCTCTCGCTCGCTCGCTATCATATTCGTATTCTGCTCCATTCCAGAAGTTTGTTGACAAGTATTTTAATCAAACAAAAAAACACACACGAGTACCACAAACCCAAGCAATTCCAAGTTTTGATGCATCCTTGCTAACTGGCTAATTGTTTGTCACGTTTCCCACCAATGATTCCTTCGTTTCAAATAAAACCCGCAGTTTTGCAAACGTGTGCAGGAGAAACAAACATGCAAGTGGTATTGTCAGCTGGTTGGGGTGCGACGCCACGCGTGCCCGTGCGAGTGCAAGTGGGTGGACAGCCGCCGCTCTCTTTAGGGCCGCGTTCCTGCAGTGTGAACTTCACCCCCCCCCCCCCCCTCCCTTCAGCATCCTGGCGGATGCTCCTCACTCTGATGTGTGTGTGTCCCAGCCCACCTGTTCAGGCCTCATTACTGTCAGGTCTGTGTTAATAAATATCCAGGTGTAGAGCGCTCCTCTGTGCCTGTACTTCATCACCAAGGCGCACCAAGTCTACAGGGCGCCCCCCCCCCTCCTCCCTCCTCTCTTGCAGCAATGCTGACAGCAACCATGATTACACTGTAAGCACTGTAGTTATTCACCTTCTGCCCAAACTGCGACACCGTACTCCATCTTACACCCCACCATGCGGACACACACACACTGAGTGCGTGCACACTGACAAACAAACAGATATTTGTGCTTTATTTTTTTACCTTCGCTTCATTCCCAGGCAACACGAGCGCATCCTTTTCATTTGCGCTGGAAGGAATATCCTGCCAGCCATGTGGACAATTTATGTCATGTGGGAAACTTGCAGAAATCAACAGAGCAAAAGGCTGGAAAATGTCGCCGGCAACTTCCTCTTTTTGTCCTCCACTTCTTTCAAAGCTTGGTGCAGTTTTTGAACGATGGTTTAATCAATGTAAAAAGAAATCCGCCGGAGCAATGTGATTTGGACGCTGGTATCTGACGGGAGAAAACAGCCATGCAAGAAAAGTTACAGAAAGTTGAACAGAAATGGATTTGACATAGGAAAGATGTTGATCCCAATTTATATTTAGATGATATCAAATTGAATTATAAGTTGACAGTAGGCATTACAGTGATACGATAATATAGGACCGCAACCTCAGAAGAAACGAGAAAATATTTGGAATACGTGCTCACTTGACATGATGGTTATTTGTTTTATTTGACAATTAATTTAATTGCTGATCGTATCACGGCACTATGCGATTCCACCTGAGTAATGCGCCTCATGTTGTAAAATAAAGTACTGTATTTTCCGGAATATAACAAAGACAACTTTTTTCCAAGATTTTGAACCATGCGGCTAATACAACGGTGCGGATTATCTGTGGATTTTTCTTTCACCGATAGGGGGCGCTCTATAGTTCAGAAAATACGCGAAATAAATCTCACCTTCATGCACTCCTGGAAGGAATCTTCCAGCATCCTCCACAGCTCCATCGTCACTGCCATCTTGATGTCGTCCATATTTTAAAAACAGGTCCCCTTGGTGACCCTCTTGAGCTTGGCCACGAGGAAAAGTCACACTGAGTGTGGTCACGTGAGTGGGGAGGTATGAACAGTAGTGATGGGAAAATGAAGCTTCAAATTTGCTCCATGAACCACCTGCTGTATTTTTAAATCCTCTAGATGGCACTGTTGGTTTCAATAAAGAGTTTAAAAAATACCCAATGTTGAAACAGAGTGCCATCTAGAGGAGTCCAAAAATACTACAACTGCTTCATGAAGCAGATTTGAAGCTTCATTTGCCCATAACTAGTGAACAGCACGGCAAAGTTCTTCTTCGGCCGGGAACTGTCAGATGCTCCGGGAGGTGTGAACCTTTCTGACAAGACTTCTTATGGTATCGCGTTAAAGCGTGACGAGGAACAATTCCTAAAAGTTTGATTTTGCATGTTTGTTAACACGACTGAAACCAAACTGCCCTGTGTACGTCTTTAAATCCAGTGGTGTTTGGAATCAGGGCGATTATCTATATGGGATCAATGTGAAAGCATCAGAAGGGCCATCGTGAGGGTCCTCATCTCAACAACGACGGCGGCGCGGGAATGACGGGGAGGACACAAGCGCTTGACTCTGGAGAAGCAATCAGACGCTAAGGGCTTTAATGCACCGTCTTGTGTCTGAGCCACAGCAATTGGGCTTGATAGCCATGTCATTACGAGAGGAGGGCGTCTGGAGGTCTTCAGTGGCCAGGGATTAGTGGAGAACGGCGAGGCATGTTGACGGCGGACACGGGAGAGCTTGGGAGTGCGGGTGGCGGGTTTCGTTGCATCTCGCACTTCTGACACGGGCCTTTCTCACCTCCTTGACTCGCAGGCATTGCCACTCACCTATTGACGCATTGATTTGACGCCACATGAGGGTAAAAGAGGCAAGCTTTGACAATCCAATGCTTGAGGTCACTACTCGATGATTGCTTTGCAGACAGACAGATTTGGTTATTTTTGTATAAAGGGAGTTTGACCAACGGGATGGCGACAGCGGGTAATGGTAGCCTACAAGCTTCAAAATATATTAAGCAGTTTGGAAAATGAATGAATAAAAATATTTACAATAGTAATATTATTTGAATTTTGATTTTGACTTTTTAAGTGCTGCAGAATAAATTATATTAGAATAGACACCATCTTTTGTTTTTAAACAATTTAGCTTGGCTTCTGGACAAGATTATACCGTTTGGTGTTACTTGTTATACAATGAAAAAAAAATAATAATTATTCGTTCTATTGCCATATTTTTACCATCCCTTCAGGTACCTGGGATTAACGTGAAAAAAAAAATAAAAAAATTGTCACAAAATTTGAAACTTGCTCCTTAAATGCAGTCAGTGATTCACAAAAATGCTCCTTAATAAAAAAAAAAATATATATATATATATATAAAACTATAACCCCTAACCCAACCCTTATCCCCAACCATGTCCACAATTTAACCCTAAATTTCTCTCAACTTTAACACTCTTGTCAAGTCAATTTCTCTAATCTTACAGCTGACGGAGAGTCAACGTTAAAGGCCTGCCATGACAGATGCAGGGCGAAAGGATATAATTAGCATTACGGCGATTTATTGATGAGAGCCGAGTACAAGGCCGATTTGACCCGACGATGGCTTTGATTAGCGCCTCCATGAAAATGTGTGCCCCATGCTCAAAGAAAAGTGGAGGAGTAACTACCTGTCAGGGAATTCACAAACAAGGCTATACTTGGAGCACAGGGAACTGTATATTTTAAAGTGTAATATCCCCCGCTGTTCCCTTTCACTTCATTGCAGGGGTGGTCCTTGCTGATACCCAACCGCACCCTTGAAAAACACCCCAAACACTGACGAGTTACACTACGACCCCCCCCCCCAACAAATAAGTAAGAGAACCGGCGCTCCATCCTTACAACAAAGACCCTCCTGACAGCTGCTGTGAATACTAAAAAAATCCCTGGGAAAAAAAACAACAACAACAATGAAGTATATAAATTAATCAGTGCAGGTAAATAAATAAATAATGCATATGAGGAGCTAATTAAATGTGTTTATTCCCGTTATCATATGCTGCCCTCATTTCCACCACTTGAAGCCATAAATCATTAAGCGGCTTCTAAATTGGTCTCTGGGGCCGTCCCGGTGGCAGGGGGCGGTCAAATCGTGTCTGGCAGAAGGCAGGTGTGCGGCGGACGGACGGATGGCCTGTGCTCCCGTGGTCCTTGGACAGCGGCGTCTGACAGAGGGGAAGCAGGCGTCACGCTGGGAGGTGAGTGGCCGGAGGAGAGGCGGGAGCAGAGCGGCTGACAGCGCCGCCCGTCACGGGACCAGACCCGCTTTGATTAATGAGGGCATTTGAAAGACAATTAGCGGGAGCAGATTTGCCTTCAACTACCTTATCAATCAGAAGCTGTTTAATTCAACGTGTGGCGCCCTCTGCACCAAAATGAGAGCGTGAGCACTGCGTAGCATGGCAGGAACAGCCTGCTCGTCCGCAGGAGGTACAGTATGGTTCTGAATAGAATGCCTTGTTACGTTTCCCTAATCTAGAATTTGCTGTTGAACTCGGCACATAGAACTTTTCATAAGTTGCATGCGAGAGTGAAACGTATTCAAGGCTAACGTGGGCCACTGTTTCCGTATATCGGTTCGTTTTTGTCTTTGTCTTTACCTGCACTGGTGTTCTCACTCACTGAAAAATAGAAGAGGCAGAGAAGGCCCTCTGTAATTTCGATGTCCCAAAAAGTTTTAAGTCGTTCCTCCCACAGAGCAGAGAGAATATACAGCGGCATTTTTTTAACGATAAAGTTTGACCAAATTATCGTTCTGTTTGTCGGGTCCTCCATCAAAATGAATCCCTAAACATAATAAAGTGTTAGTATAAAGCCAAAAAATGAAATTATATGTTTTTTTGTTCAAATATCCAATGGTTGGTTAGACATTTTGGTGTTTAATATACGTTTTATTCTCTTTTGTTTTATTTGTCAGTTTTTATGCGCCTTTGTCGTTGGTCCATACTTGCTCCTTATTAGTTGATCGTAACAATATGTTGTGAGGGGGATGGTGTGTGGTGATATTTTTTTTCCAAATGTTATATGGACTAAATATGTTCCGCTTTGGCTAGTCCAAGAAATTTATTTTCATTGGAAAGATAATTTAATAATTGCTGTCAGGTCGCTTCAGTTTTACACTTATTTTTCGGACAATAAGGCGCACCTGCATATAAACCGCAGCAACTCTATTAAAGAAAAAAATATATATATACAAGCCGCACCTTTTAACACAGCAACAACTTTGCTAATTAAAACAAAACAGATCCAAGAGTAAAAAAAAATAAAAAAATAAAATCAAGATTTATTTAGCGTATTTTCTGAAGTATAAAGCGCCCCTACTGGTGAAAGAAAAAAATCTACAATCTAGGAAAAAAGTGGCTTATAGTTCGGAAAATACAGTACATTTGATGCATAAATGTTAAAAAAAAATTATTAAAAAAAAATTCTGAACACAAAGAGAAAATCTTTAAATGCTTCATGAAAACAGTCAAAAGTCACATTTACAGTATCAAAAAAAAATCTTGCAACTTGTCATCCTCGTCCCTCACAACACAACTATGGGTTCTAGAACTATTGATAATCAGGGGATGTTTTATTTAAAGTGAACACATATATGTGTCTAGAACTTGATCTTGTTCAAGCCGGCAACCTTCATGGCCATTACACTTGTCAATCATTAAAAGTCAAATAGTTTGAACCTCTCGAGAAACAGAGGTTGAAAGTTTTCATGAAGCTGTAAACACGCAAGTGAGGAAGAGTCTATCGATCCTGCTGCCTGTAAATAAAACGGAAGCAATGGACAAAAAGCAACAAACAACTCTAGCAGAGTGCGCGTGGTGAAACGGGGGAAAAAAAAAAATCAATAGGTTCCCTTCACCGGTGGGTCTTCTCCGGTCAGACAATTCTCTCTGGATTTTTCTGCAGCGAGTAAGTACAAAAGAGCAAACAGTCAACGAGCGCTTGATTTACACAATATTTCAGTTGGGGACTTCTCTAGGCCTGTAGTCTTCCAAACACTGGACCGCGGACCACTACAGTGAATGAATTGCCATTTTTTAAAACCCTTTATTTAAACCAACTGTGCCAACTAGAGGACTCAAAAATACAACAGCTGGTACACCCCCCTAGCAAGAAGAAAACAATTCGCGCCCCACCCCACCACCTACTCTCCGCCGCAACGATAAATAATAGCATTTTCGTTCCAAAACAAACCTCCACCGTAGAGTTAATACACGCTGTGCACAAGGGGCAAGAAGAGCGCCACTGCCAACTACTGGAGTGGATGTGCAATTACAATTTATTGAAGTACAGCGGGAAAAAAAGCATGTTCCACAGGGTCAAACACAAACCCCTCGGCATCGCACTGTGCCCCGCCCCCCCCATATTTGAGAAGCACTGCTCTGGTGTTTTGCCCCCCAGACAACCCTACTGAAAAATGTCTTGTTCCGCCGCTGTCGACCACAAAAAACCTGCTCATCCTGAAAAAGACAAACGTTAAGAAGCTGGAAAATGGCAAAGCTCACCGAGATGATGTCAATAAAAATACAGCAGCATCATCCGCAACTCTTGATTCACTGAGAGGAACCGCAACAACGGTGGCCTTCGATCCCTATTCCTATTTCTTTTAAGCGCAGATTGAAAAGAAACTAAGTAGCAGAAACTGGAAATGACTCACTCAAGTATGGCCGTCCTGTAAATAACAGTAGTATAAATGAACTGATCATCTCAGAAGGTCGATGTTTCGTTTTTCTGTGGAAAGTCATCTGAAAGTTCAACGAGTCTGCCTGCCTCCCCTTTTCTTGTTCCAGCTTAGTGGGCAAAAAGGAATGCCGCCTTCCGCCCTCCATTTCCCATTAGCTGTTTTATTTCACGGGAAATTTGCTTCCTGCTTGCTGTAATAGGTATGTAGGCACCTCTTGATGTGGACATTAGGAGTTTTGATACAATGTTTTATGCAGGAGAGAATATGCATGTATTACCCTTTTAGTAGGACCTCACAGTTACACATTATGGGACAATTTAGCTCAATTATTTAACGCTAAATGCATTTTTCCCCCCCCAACACATTTGCTAATGATGACGATGTTTGCTCAGCAATAGCAGAGAAATTGACCCTGACGATTTGATTTAAGAAGCACTAAATCACAACAATTTTCAGGGTGAGTGAGTGTTGGACGGCCTAGCTGCTCCTGAAAGGTCCGTCTTGAAAATGGCCTCACAAGCGTATCTGCAATTAAATTTGACTTTTCCCTCCTTCGGCCATTTAAAAAAAAAAAGCGAGAATATATTTGAGATTTTTGAACGGTCGGCAGGTACAACTTTCGGGTGTGTTGATGCCCCCCTCACGAGTGAGTATCCAATCACAAGACGCGTTCATCACTTTCAGCGCAAGGCCAGCGAGAAGGCCTTAACTGTCATCAACTCGTGATCTGATTGGCTATCGCAACTGTCTATCAACCGTAAAAGCCCCTCATTCATATAGAAGAGACACCCACATGGTTGAATCTGAAGGCCTCGGACAAATCGTGCGTGCTACTGGTCTTACGAAATCTGCCTGGCAACACGAGTGAGCTGAATTCTGATTGGATAAAAACTCTCAACTAAAAATACATCACTAGGGTGTAATATGACATCAAAGTGAAGAATATGATCATGATTTCTTGATTTTGTTGGCCAGCAGAGTGGACCTTGAAGGCCTTGACCGCCTACCACTGGTTTTGGGAGACATATATTTTTGTCTGACTCAAGTCAAAATAGTTTTTACCATTCCAATCTGTCATGTCGCGAAGCCATCTAAAACTTCAAGTGAATGATCGGAGATCACAAATATATTGTCTTCTCTTCTCTTCCCATTTACAAGCAAGGCTAGAATCAAAATGTTCTTGATAAAGCAAGACTGATACGTGACTCCCAAAGATGCATAATTGTGAGTCAACAGAGAGCAAATCGCAAGCCAAAAAAAATAAATAAATAAAACTAAAGCTCCACTCTTGTAATTGACTCAGACTGTGTCCTTTTTAATTCATGAAATTTCCCCATTTGCTTCCTGAAAATTGCCCGTCGATTGAGTGTTTGCGATTCAGGTCATGCGGTATTGAATGGTGAAATTGCACTAAGTCTTTCTCGAGCAGACACCAGAACCGGGTGCCATAATGACATTCATTTTCAAACAGCAGAACATTCTAATGGGCAATTAAGATGATCAAGCCTGCCAAGATACATGTGCAGAGCAGAGTGCAGGTGCCAGTGATTGTGTGTCCTTCGCCCCTGCCTCCTTCCGGTGCTGGCCCAGTCTCCATCTTTTGCATGTGCGTAAGTAGCAGTGAAGGAAAGTTGGAGGGAGAGGGGATAAAAAGGCTCCAAAAGCACAATATAATTGAACTTTCCACATTATTTCTCACTAATATGTGCTGCCACTTGGTCTCATTAGTGGAATGATGTGCTCTGCCATTCTGGAATGAACTCTTTGCCCGAGTAATTAAGGCTCCTAAAGTTTCTAGTCCTTTGTTTAAAGAATTCGTCCTTGTGCTCTCCATGCCCCATCAGCTGCCTAATTAGCAGGGTCTTTGTGTGATTAAAAATTCTCACAGAGATTCCGTTGGATATTTTCCTCTGTTAATGAGTGTTTGTGGACAGCTGGGAACGGACGGAGGATCCCTCCCTGGACCTCCTGTGCGTTGGGTGGACCTCTGTCAGGGCCCAGGAGTGAAAGCTGTCATTTGTGTAATGGCGATGGAAATTGGTCAAAACGTAGCAAGTCCCCCCCGCAGGAATGGAAGCTCTGAAATATGAATGAGGATGAATATTCATAATGAAGAAAGTGCTGAGTATTAATATACATGTCTGACCAGCTCGAAGAGCTGCTTGTGCTACATATGTCCATAAACGCTTATGGCTGCAATGGCGAGCATTTCTTTCCTAATGTTGCGGTGACCCTTTCTTCGTTTACGTGCGGGATTCTGCTCATGATGGGTAAATGAAGCTTCAAATCTGCTTCATGAACTAGTTGTCGTATTTTTGGACTCCTCTAGATGGCACTCGCTGTTCAACATTGGACTGAAAGCACACTGAATTGCCATTTTTTTAAACCCTTGTTTTAAAGCAACAGTGCCATCTAGAGGACTCAAAAATACAGCAGCTGGTTCATGAAGCAAATTTGAAGCTTCATTTTCCCATCACTAGATTGTGCAACTAGTTGACCGTTGGCAACTCGTTTTGATGTGATTTAAAATTTTAATCACGGATGAAAGGCGTTGTAAATTTGCAGCTGTAAGGTCATGTGATCACATGAGCGTTCCCAACAAACATCTAAGCGTGATTCAGCCGGCCTCTGTCAAGCCAAAACAATACAGTGTGTCATATGTGCTTATATATGAAAAAGCAAAGCATGGAGAGTCTCTGTCGCGGAAATGCCCAAAAAACAACAGCCTCTGAAATATCCACACGCTAAGCTCTTTATTTTTGGTCCGAGTCCACCCTAAATTTGATCAAAAGATGGAAAAAGGAATAGATTGTCGTGGAATGTCATTATTAGGATGTCGTTATGTGTACGACGTTTGAAATAAAAGTCTGCTTTCAGCATCAGCAAATTCAAGGTTTTGTACCTGTCAATGTCACGCACCGGAATCATTCCACAGTTAAAAGCTCTGGGGGATTTGTTTGTTTTTAATTAAAATCTAATGTAGCTTTCTCGGAGCCTGGCAGCTCTGCCCAGTGACTCTTGGATATTTAATAAGCTGCAATGCTGAAAGTTGTTTCATTAGGTGTGTAAAGGCCTGATAACTCCTCAATAGCCAACAGCCAAACATCCTCCATGTGTCGGTTTCCTACCTCTTTAATCTGCTTTTCATTCTGCCTGGCATGCTGCAGCGGTACAGGGACTTCACAAAGAGAAGGGGAAAAAAAAACATCCATCACCATTGGGCCTCCAACCAACCAGAGGGTGACAGAGCGAGACAGCCAGTTTGCTTGAAGAGGGCAACAATCACCGGAGTGAATGCACCTTTTCAGGCTGCATGCACGGAACAGCACATAGATTCCTACGAGTGTTGCCATTAAAGCTTTTAATCGGCATCAATTAGGCCATGTTTCCGGCCGCATTGAATGCATCTGTTGAAACAAGACCAAAGGAACAACAGGAATGGAGAATGAGAGACTTTACAGTCATTTTCAGCTTTTACTCATTTTACTCAAGTACGGGGCAACTAAAAAAAAAGTTAGAACAATGTACCATATTTTCCCAACTATAACTTTTTTCCTCGATTTTGAACCATGCGGCTAATACAACGGTGTGGCTTTTCTGTGGAGTTTTTTTTTTTCAACGTTCAGAAAACTAAATCTTGATTTTTTTTTCCTCATGGGTCTGTTCTGTTTTAATTAACAACATTGTTGTTTATGTACCTTTATGTGCATTCACGGGGCAAAATCGTTTTGTACATGCAGTAAACAACAAATTGTTTTCAAAATAGAAAACTGCGGCTTCTATGATGGTGCAGCTTTTTTTCTCTCTCTCTCTCTCTCTCTCTTTAGAGTTGCTGCGGCTTATATCCATACAGGCGAGTCTTATAGTCCGGAAAATACAGTAGATGAGGTTTGAATATGCTCAACTAATGAGCAACTGTAAGGAAGGTTACAACAGTATTTGTAAGGTCAAGCAATTTTTTTTCTTTTTTAATCTTTGGAATATTCCATTTTTAACTACCGTGACCGCCATTGTTTTGGTTCCAGGGTATCCATGTTTTCAAAAGATAAATTTGACAGAAATGGCTAATTACTTTGTGTGCTGGTGAATTTCACTGCCACAATTTTTTTCATCATAACATGGAGACAAGATTTGCGACTTTTCAAGAATCCGGAGATTTGATCTCACTCCAGCCATATACCGTCAAAACATCTGTGTTTGTTCTGTATTCAGTACACACCTCCATTTTCAGGGTTTAATTTTAGTTTAATACTCCTAAGCAACACATTTTTATTAAATATATATCTCATTGGTATTGGTTTGTTGTCGTGCTATTCTGCCAAATGTAATAATAGCTAACTGCTATTTAGCCTTGATGCTAATGCTAGCCGATTCTGCGTTAAGTGAAACCGTCTGGACTTTATTTGTGCTTGTCTTTGTTCGTCATCATGTTGTGTCTTTGCCACTGCCTCCAAAGTTTCTCCATCTAAGCGCATCTAAGAAGAAAGGAACGTTTCGAACATACTGATATTAGCAAATTAGCGTAAACCAAAACAAACATGGGTCGGCCTACAAGTCTTTCCATTCAATGCCAAGCTTATTTTAACGATGTCAACCTCAGAGATAAATACCGATCAAGTGATTGAAAAATATTTACGGGAACCCTTTTTTGTTGAGAATTTAATAGGATACAAAAGACCAAGCGGGCCAGCCTTTTTAATAAGGTAAGTGACTCACAAGAAGACGGAAGCTTGTTAATGAACTCCTTTTTAGGGGACTAACGAAAAGCTCCAGAACAGTAAAACCCAAACTTCTCCAATACTTTCTTGCATTGTAAAATGTGTTCCCTGAAGTCTGAAAAGGTGGCTTGAATGTCTCATCTTCTTCTTCTCTTAGATTGAACTCTGTGCTCATAATTTGTTCCTTCCTTTGCTGCTTTAACTTGTGAACTTTCCCACTGTGGGACTAATAAGGGATCATATCTTACTTCTACCGCCCACATGTACATGTATCTCGGAATAATGTCAAATGGGAACCAAGCCATTAATTTCTTGGTATTTTTAGAAATCAGCGGCATAACACATGATTGGCCACGTGAACGAATTCAAAATAAGCGCTGCAAATTTAATGACTGCACGATATTAACCACTGTTTATTTCTATTGTAGTCATAAGTTGAATATGCTCTGTGTTTTCTGTGCTTGGCTTATTACTTTTCCCTTGTGATGCCTTTTGATTTGAGTTTGAGAAAATAGTCGGAATCTCTAAAACAGTGAAATGCACACCTTTAATAAAAAAAAGTTGTGTGTTCCAAACAAACGCGCACACACTTTTACACACACACGGCGCTGCTTCCGTAGACTTTTCCGGTGGCGCTGATGCAGTAATGATCGTTAAAGTAAGACTCCGCCGCGGAGTTATTTTCCCCCCCACCTGAAAAATATGACAAGACTCGTATCTCATGCCCTCTTTTTTTTTTAAACATATTGAACAGATAACACAGCACCTAATTTGCGGAGTATCTGAAAGTACTTCACACCGCCCTCTCTCCTTCAAGGAGGACACGAGAAGCTCTTACGGTAATAAGGCGACATGTATTCCTTCATGTGTACTACATCAAGCCCATTAATCCTTGTAGATTGAAGCCGCCTACTGATTTCGATTGTCATTAAGTGTTTGAGAGGCGTTCCACTCGGAGGTTTGATATTCATAAAGTCTGAAGAGGTGGATGTGTGAATTGTTCTTTCATTACCCCATCTGTAGGCAGAGTTTCAAGTACATGTGCTCACTCAACAGCTTTGTTCTACCTGACGTGAAAGGCTATTTACGTCCATCCATGATGATGATGATGATGATGGCTGAGGGGGCAGCAAGGTTTCTATGCGACTGGATTACCCAGCTTCCGTCAATTTGACGAGCTTTCAGCACGCTCTGCAGACGTTGTGACCATCGGGCCTAATTGAGCAGAAGGGCTGCGCCTTGAGTGGCGCAGTGCCTGAGGGCGTAACCGGGATTGCGCCCGCCAAATTGCCGACGTGCAAATTACTTTGCATCTTGTGAGAAGGGGGAATGCAAATGTCTTAATGGAGCACATGCATTGATCAAACTTGGGATGAATTGCGCCGGTTGATTTCTGCGCCTTCCGGTAGCAAAGTGCTTCTCAAATAGTGGGGAGAGGCCCCTCGTGCGAGGCTGAGGGGGGGGCGTGTGTGAACCTGGGGAACGTGCTTTTTTTTACGCCGTATTACAATTAAGTGTAATTGCACATCCACTCCAGTAGTTGGCAGTGGCGCTCTCCTTGCCCATTGTGCGCAATGAGTATTAACTCTACGATGTTGGTTTGTTTTGCAACGAAAATGCGATTAGTTTTAGTTGCGGCGGAGAATGGATGGTGGTGGGGGGGTGCAAATTGTTTTCTTCTTCTTAGCGGGGCCGTAACACGTAAAAGCTGTGCCGGGGTAGTGCAGGTTGCATTTTTGCCAAATTTAAAAATGTAAAACGAGCTACACTGAGTTTTATCGGATTCACAGATTATCGTTTCCACAATCCACCTAAAATATTTGGCCAAATTGTCAACACATTGGTGGGTGGGTTTATTTGAATTTGGTGATGTGTCTGCTTCATGCGCCACATGCAGTAGACTGATCCATAGTGTTCAAATCTGCTTCATGAAGCAGTTGTAGTATTTTTGGACTCCTCTAGATGGCACTCTCTGTTCAACATTGGACTGAAAGCACACTGAACTGCCATTTTTAAACCCTGCATATAAACCAACAATGCCATCTCGAGGACTCAAAAATACAGCAGCTGGTTCATGAAGCAAATTTGAACAAAACAGGCAAACTCGAAAGTGGCTGTAGAAATAAGGGAAGTGTAGATCGACTTAAGTGCACCAATTGCGCACCTTCATGAAATTCTGGGTGGAGTGACCTTGAAATAAGGGCGCTCCCTGACAAATCTGTGAGTGCACGCATTTGCACATAGCGTCTTTTTGCTTCCAACCTCCAGAGGCGGTACAAAGGTCACCCGGGATGGTCTCCAGTCGTACAATTTCAGCGGCATTCCGCTTCAGAGGTTCCGGCGACATTGAAGTCAAACGGAAAGTTTGGGACGGTCATGTTCTTTCTTGTTTTGTGCAGCTTTGATAAGCTGATGGCTGATAAGTGCAATTATTTTTTCAATGAGCGTGCCAATTAAAAAAACGACGTTTTATCTGCTGTTATGCTTAGGCATAATTTGCAAAAAAAAAAAAAAAAGTTTAGACTGAAATTATTCAGCATAATATTTAAATCAGTGTTCCACTTTTATTTATGGCCCATAGGATTATAAAGGGCGGAGATTTGTCACAAATCTATTTGGTTATTTAATTAGACGTTTTTTTGCCGCTCAAACATGTGCGTAAAGCCGACCCTACAAAATAAATGAATAATTAAAATAAATGTAGGCTTCGAGGCAATTATAGTGATAACTGCTTGAGCAGCACATTAATACCATTTGTCCTGCAAATTATCTGCGAGGGAGCACAAATGTGCACGCTGTTAGCACTTCAGGTGGAAAAAACGGTTCCGCAGCAAATACGAAGAAAATGGAACAAGTGAATCAGGCTCCTCTATTTTTTATGAATAAGGTCACTTATCAGTGAATGTAATGTCACCAAGTTCTCTTCATCAATTCAATAACAGTGAAAAAGTGAAAAAAAAAAGTGGTCAGGTCATTTCTATATAATACACCCCCTGGGCTTTTTTTTTTTATTATGACTTCATTTCCCACTGTAATATTGGAACGTCTCTATAATTGTAAAAGTGTAATAGACTCTAATATAATTTCATTTTGAACCCTGAATGTTCTATGCCATCGCTGCTCAATTTGAGAAGAATAATGATTTTTAATGTCCACACATGGCTTCCCGTGACCTTATTCAATCTGTGGGCTGATCAGGAAATATATTGATTCAATTACATTGCTGATGACAAGCGAACAGCGAAGAGGAGGGAAAAAAGGTCAGCATATATTTGAACATGTAAATCTTAACAATGTCTTTTGGGTTTCCGAAAAAAAAAAAAGTCATTACTAAATGCCATTGGGCTCCAGTGGCATCTCTCTCTTTCTCTCTCTCTCTTTGTCTTTTTTTTTTCCTCCACACCAGCGGGCGTAGTTAAAATATTTTGGATATCCACGGCAGACTTTTCCTTTGTCAGCATGTCAGACATATTCAGAACACGTGTTTCTATGTATATGTGTGGAATATAACGCTTCATATCATTAATATATTTTTTTTTTTGCATAACATACTCATTGCTGGCCTCTGCAAAATTTTCCAATGACTTTCAGATCGTGACTTTCAAGTCATTTTTGTATGTTGAGCATGGTTCTTCTGTAGCTGAAGCTCGTCGTGAAGTAAATTAGCCCGTCTTTGTTCAAACACTGAACAAAGCTCTTAAATTCATTCCTGCTCAAATTACATGCACACCGGGCGCCTCTAATTATTTGTTTGGTCATTAAAAACTCATTAAATTTAAATTGTTCATTTGCATACCACTGAGTGTTGCATCATACATTATTAATTGAAGATAAATAAATGAATCCAATTATACAACATAAGTAATGCAACATATGCAGCGACAGGGATCTTGTACTTGCCTTTCTTTTGACATTGAGGCGCTACTTCAACCCGCATTTTAAAAGTGAATAATTGAGCAAATGTGGAACAACACATTTGTTTTTGTAGTCGCTGCGATGTAAGACGACATTGCATGATATTGAATTGTGTTTCGAATATTTTGCAGAAAAGTAAGAACAACTGTCGGTTTTATTTAAAGCGACTACAACCAACATACGGCGGTGCCTTGAGATACGAGTTGAATTCTTTCCTTGAAGACGCTTGTAACACAGAACACTTATAGTCCAAGCAGACCAGAACAAACGTATCCAGGCTTTTATCTCCAGTACACCTGATTATTAGAACGATCTTCTGACTGGACTCCCTCAAAAGAGCATCAAGCAGCTGCAGCTCATTCAGAACACCTCTGACCACAACAAAGAGATCCGAACATTAGTGATGGGTAAAAGAAGCTTCAAGTCTGCTCCATGAACCAGTTGTCGTATTTTTGGACTCCAGTCGATGGCACTCTCTGCTCAACATTGAGCTGAAAGCACAATAAATTGACATTTTTTTAAAACCCTTTATTTAAAACAACAGTGCCATCTAGGGGACTCAAAAATACAACAGCTGCTTCATGAAGCAAATTTGAAGCTTCATTTTCCCATCACTAGCCACAGTAGTCTGGCATTTTCAAATGTACAGTGCGCTTTATGTTTTTTATGTTTACAAATCCGATTGATAAAGTACACGTTCTACGATTCTCTGTGAATCACGCCTCTATGTTGTTTCGCAAGTCTGGTAGAAGCGGATGGCGCTCTGGTGAAAATACATTTCTTTGTAAATTCCCATTACTCTCACCCGCAGGACTGGAGTTGAAACGCATGTTCAGAATTGTTCGGCCTTAACTGAAGTTTACGGAGTCAAATTGAATTGAGATGTAATTGCTTTTTTTTTTTTTTATACAAATTTTGGATTGGATCTCATTAGATTGTTCAGATGGAGTTAATGTTACGGCTGGGGAGAAAAGGTGCCATTTTCCATGCAATCTTATCAGTGGAAGGCAATTCTTCCACTCATAACCTCACATCTGTTTGTCTGTTGCTTGCAGTCCAATCATCTTTTTCTGAGAACTCAAATCACATTCCATGTTATTGTAAACAATTACTCAGCAACCCAGGTGGAAAGCACTCTTGCTTGTTTACTTCTGACTGAGCCTGTTGTTTTTCTGGACGCTGCATACAGTCAGTTTCTCTGCCCACTATTTCCCAGTTCCAGGGATTGATAAACACTCACCCCTTTTTAAAATCACTTGATTAATTAAATGGGATTGGGGAAGGTACTGAGCTAATGGATTGGACTGGGGCTGGCTGGTTCAGGCCTTCTTTTACCAGAGGTCACATTTCATTTGCTGCCTATGTCAAGCGACCAGCATCAGGCCCTCCGAGCAATCTAATCAATGTCTGCGTGCCGGAGCCCTCGAATGAATTCATTAAAGTTGTGGATGTGTCCTGCGCTGAAGGAAAAAAAAAAAGTCTCCCGATACCACTGATAGAAATTAGCCATGAATTAAGAGTGAAGCTGTGCTCACTCTGGATGCGCGCCAAAATAGAATTAATAGGCCATCAGAGCCTCTTGTGTGTTCGATCCCATTGGTTTGCCGGCGTTTTATGAAAGAACCTGCACTGTTGCAGTTGACCCTGAACTAGTGATGGGTAAATGAAGCTTCAATTCTGCTTCATGAACCAGTTGTAGTATTTTTGGACTCCAGTAGATGGCACTCTCTGTTCACCATTGGGCTGAATTGCCATTTTTTTTAAAAGCAACAGTGCCATCTAGAGGACTTAAAAATACAGCATCTGGTTCATGAAGCAAATTTGAAGCTTCATTTTCTCATCACTACCCTGAACACCTTCAACAAAACTTATTTAGTCAAGGCACGGTGGTCCGAGGATTAGAAAGAAAAGATTTTTTTTTTAATTTTTACCCAGCATGACATATTAATTCGGTTCGCCAACTCATTTTTTGGGGGTTTTATTTATCAATGTGTGATGATAATATCTCTGTTTTGTCTTCACAAAAACTATGTGTAAATGTATATAAACGACAAGTGGCATAGTGACACCAGTGTTCTTACCATTTTGTAACGTTTTATAGACACGTATACCTTTCAAATGGATTTGAGGATTTAAGAAGGACACGTTTGGCTCACTTAAAATAGTTTTGGGATTTTTCACAATAGTTTGTTTTTATTTGTTTTTAATCCGTTTGTTTCATAAGAGCAGGTCTATTAGTTACGATTTTAGTTTAAAAAATTTAGTTTTAGTTTTAGTATTAGTTTTTTTTTTTCACCCGCCGTCCACCTGAATGACTACCGTCCTGTTGCTCTCACACCAGTCATCATGAAGTGCTTCGAGAGGCTGGTTCTCCAGCACATCAGGGACTGCCTTCCTCCCACTCTGGACCACTACCAGTTTGCATACCGGGCTAACAGATCCACTGATGACGCCATCGACACTGCTCTGCATATTGTGCTGGGCCACCTGGAACGACAGCAGAGCTATGCAAGGATGCTCTTTGTGGACTACAGCTCGGCATTCAACACAATCGTCCCGTACATCCTCGTCGCCAAACTGGACATTCTCGGCCTCCCTGCCCTCACACGCATCTGGATTAAGGACTTTCTGACCAACAGACCCCAGACTGTGTTGCTCGGCCCCTACACGTCCTCCACCCTCATGCTGAGCACCGGTTCCCCTCAAGGATGCGTGCTGAGCCCTCTCCTGTACGCCCTCTACACCTACGACTGCAGCCCGGCCCACGGTAACAACACCATCGTCAAGTTTGCTGACGACACGACAGTGGTCGGTCTGATCTCGGAAGGTGACGAGACAGCCTACAGAGAGGAGGTAAAGAGACTGACGGCTTGGTGCGAGGACAACAGACTGCAACTCAACATTGCAAAAACAAAGGAGATCGTCATCGACTTCAGGAGGAACAAGACGGTGCCGCCCCGCCTCTGCATCGAAAGCGTGTGTGTGGAGAGGGTCCACACGTTCAAGTTCCTGGGAGTGCAGATCACCGATGACCTCTCGTGGACACACAACACCACAGCAGTGGTAAAGAAGGTCCACCAGCGTCTGCACTTCCTGAGAGTCCTCAAGAAATTCAACCTGGACAGGAAGCCGCTGCTGGCCTTCTACCACTCGTCCATCGAGAGCCTGCTGACGTACTGTGTCTCCACCTGGTACAGCGGCTGCACTGAGGCGGACAGAGTGAGGCTCCAGAGGACGGTCAAAACAGCGCAAAGGATTATTGGCTGCCCTCTCCCCTCACTGTCGGACATCTACACCGCCCGGTGCCTCAGCAGGGCTCTCAACATCGTCAAAGACAATACCCACCCAAACTCACACCTGTTCGACCTGATGCCCTCCGCCAGGCGCTACAGGTGCATCAAATCAAGGACCAAGAGACTGAGAAACAGTTTCTTCCCAAGAGCCATCTCCATCCTAAACTCTCACACACACACACGACCACCCGTACCTTGCAGAACAGCAAATGATGTGTTTTTATATACCCTATTCAGTATTATTTTCCATTGCACTAACTATTCTCTTATTTATCTAATTTACATATTCATCTGAATTATTGTTGTATTGCACTGGAAAGGGGAGCTCTCTAATCTCGTTGCACACTTGAGTACAATGACAATAAAGGGATTTCTGATTTCTGATTATATATGTCGTATTTGTCGAGTGCAAGATTTTTTTTTAGAAAAAGGTGGCCAAGAATCGTGTAATAAAATATAGTATAAATCTCTAATAACTGTTTGACCTTCCTTCTTGATTACAGACATACAGCAAGAGTGAAATACGCAAGATTATGTATTATAAATGTAAGATCTACTTTCAGCATTATTAAAAGCATTCTTTTGTTTTGTTTTTATTTCATTAACAAAAATATCTTCTCAATGTTCGTTTTTTCTTTCGTTTTCTTTAACTATCAGAATCTTGGTTGGGCTCAACGGTAAACTTCCAAGGTTGTTGGTCAGACGTTGCCATTGTCATGATGTCGAATGTTTTTTATCTTCTGAGTAACATTTGCGGTTGTCAGTGTAAAGTCTTGACGGATAGATTGCAATGAAATTTACTCGTGGCACTCGTGTCCTCCTCCGGCTACTGCTATAACTTTGCTATCCATTAAATTTTCCTTGAGCACCACCATCATTCAAAATGTTAATTTGCCAGCCTTTAGTTTAGAGGCACATGCGTGGTAAAAGAATGGCCTTCCCATGGGTCCTAACTCTGCACTACATTTTGGGGACTATCTTGAAACATGGAAATAGCACATTAACATATGACGACACAGAAAGGGAGTCCGAAAAGACAAATATGAGCAAATTAGGAAAATGTCATTGAATTACTGCATTTGGTCATCAGAGGCATTTGCGGTTTGAATATACAGTCAAGCAGTTATAGTAACTTATTTTTACAGTTTTGTGGCATGTATTTATTTATTTAATTAGAAAAAATCCGATATACAAGCGGCACCAGGCTTTAAGAAGCAGCTTTCTATGTTGAAAAAAAATATTTGTTTACTTGCATGTACAGAACGATTTTCTACTGTGAATGCACATAAAGGTACATGAACAGATTGTGCCGTTTAACACGGCCACAACTTTGCTAATTAAAACAGAACAGACCCAAGTGGTGGGGGGGGTAACAGATTTATTTAGCAAATATTTTTAACTATAGAGCACCCCTACTGGTGAAAGAAAAATCCACAGAAAAGCCACACAGCTGTATTAACCGCGTGGTTCAAGATCTAGGAAAAAAAAGTAGCGGCTTTTTGTCCGGAAAATACGGTAATCAATTAAATGTCCTCCAATTGTATGGCGGTTAAAACGTTGCTTGAAAGCTGCTTGACCATGCAACAGATTTCTTTTTTTTTTTATTTACCCATGTGGGGAATTGTTTGTTTTTTCCATTCTAAAACAGATTGTGTTTGAACTTTGTTTCCATCTGTACGTGCACATAATTTTAACATTTACTGAAGTTAAATCACGTCCACACGGTTTCCTGTTTGAGTTCAACTTCAAAGGTTCAAAGGTCGGCCTGCTATCTAATAATAATAATAATATTCCCTTTATTAGTCCCACAATGGGGAAATTCGAGATTCGAACCCAGGCCTCCTGGGGAGACTGGGTCCTGAACACGGCGCCTTAGACCACTCGGCCATCCTGGCATCTACATGAAGTTATGAGTGTCAGCGGGAAAACACTGAGTTGCAGCACCTCATTAATTCACTTCAACCATTGTGAATGTATGCAAAATCATTTTAGGGGAAAAAAAAAAAAAAAAAATCAAGGACAACAGTTATAAATGCTACGATAAAAATGAACTTGGAAGCTCACACTCGTTTATTTGAGCACAGACTCACCTTGACAAAGTACTGATAACTTCCAAAAGAGCAGGCCGCTCCCAAATCATGCAGTCAAGCAAAATAAAAACGCAGCTCAGAGGAGAGGCCTCAAAGTGCTGCGGCGTACAGAAGTTTGCATATTGAACCCACTGGAGGGCCATTACAGTTCAAACATTCTCTCCACTGCACAGATAAACAACAATTCCCACTTTGCATGAGGTTTGGAGGCTTCAGCTCATGTGAGCGTTGGAGGTCAGAGGAAGCGTGTGTGCTCAAAACACACGCAACTCCCAGAATGATGGCCATCACAAGTTCTTACAAGGTTTCAACCGGGTTTTACGTTAGTCAGCTGTGTCGACGCTTGTCAAAGTGAAGTTATTGTAATTAACGTGTTCGTTCTTTCACAAAAATGACGTCGAAATTGTATTAAATATTACACCACACACACACTTTACACCACTTTGCTGTACTCTCTAGTGATGGGAAAATGAAGCTTCAAATTTGCTTCATGAACCAGCTGCTGTATTTTTGGTTCCTCTAGATGGCACTGTTGCTTTAAATAAACAGTTTAAAAAATGGCAATTCATTGTGCGAAACAGAGAGTGCCATCTAGAGGAGTCCAAAAATACTACAACTGATTCATGAATGCAGATTTTTTTTAATTGAAAATGTTTATTATCAGTGGTTTTATCAATTTAATACAATGTTTAGTTTTTAGAATTACTATCATCATTCTGAATGTTACTATTATCATATACAATGTAAAATGGTGTAGTAGTCATTTGGTATTGCAACTAAATCTAATTGTTATATAATTAAAATCTGGCCCGCGGGCCAGAGTTTAACACCGATGGTTACTACAAAAGTGAGCACACAATTGGATTTAAAGTGTCAGTATTTTGTGTGGCCACCATTTTTTTTTTATCCAGCACTGACTTAACCTTTTTGAACATTGAGATCACCAAAACGTCCCAGGTTGCCACTGGAGTGTTAAAAATAAAAAACAAAAATGACAACTTTACTATTGATCCTTGACTGCTTGTATGATATTTCTCTCAATCTAGAGTCACAGTCGATAACACAACAAAGAAACAAGATGAAAGCAAACATCTATAATAGAAGGGCAAACCTGGACATAGAGTCATTATAGTCATCCGATAAATTCCGCTACCTTCCCGTAGCTCCATTCAGACAATCGTGTACAGTGTATGTGGATGAGATGTGAAATGGCGCTCGTGCTTGCCCTCTTCCTCTTCCTCCGGTGCCAGAGTCACGCATCATTGTCAGCCAGCCAGCAAAACAAGATGAAATAAAATTCTAAGCCGTCCTGGCAGTCAAGGACACCATTCCCTCACCGTAATAGCCTGTATCGCCTAGCCACTCCATGTGTAGCGTTTCTTCATTGCTCTGGGCTTTTATTCCTGGCAATAAGCTCTTTATCACTCCTCAGCACAATTCATTTAAAAGCGGCGTCAAGAAGCAATCAAACCTTAAGTAAGCGGATTCAAAGTCAGTGTGTTATTGTTAAGCATAGGAGCGTTACTTCATTTCCATAATGCAACTGGACAGAGACCCCCCCCCCCCCAAAAAAAAAGGTGATAATGATAATAATAATAGTAATAATAAGGAAAGAACAGAAAAGTCTTCATTTTGCATCACTAAATTCACATTTCTTTTCCACGCTTCTGGCTCTTCTCATACCCCAGAATGACATTATGTTTGGGCTTTGTTGTCTCCCTGCCTTGGACGCCGATGATTTAGCAATTCTTGACATATCTATTACACCTCGCAGATTGGCTGCTCTCCTTTCCTGGGGTGAGTTGGTCACCTATAGAAATGACACGTACCTTTCCATTTTTTTTCCCTCAGACATCCTCGATTCACAGGTGGCACATTTAGGAAAAAGTGGATTCTAATTTCAGCGGTGTTCCCTCACTATTAACCATCGCTACAGGAGACACATCAATCTTGACAAGGTCTTTTTGCACAACGTCTAAAACTGCTATAGCACGGTGTGTTTTTCACCTGCTCGCCACAATGATGCCCATATATGGGCATTTCTGCTGCTGGGTTTATGATTAACTATCTGCATTATTTTTGCGCTGGCTGTGTCCTCACTGTGGAGATTTACATGCATTATTTCGGCGGTGGGGATGAAATCACATACGCAGCCATCTTTGTACTGGTGGTCCACTCCACGAGACCCTTCAGATGGATTGGTTTTCACCTGAATGTTTTTACAATTGTTTTCAATCTCGCCTCTGAATTGGGGATGTCCATCAATCAAGTGAAAAGGGAAGACCAGCCGGAAGTTAATGTATAGGTGAATGGATTTTGGCAAAGGTCATAACAGTCACAGGCCTTTGTCTGGAATATTCATCCAGCCTTCCATTATCTGTACCCTCACAAGAGTCGCAGAGGGTGCTGAAGCCTAGTGATGGGAAAATGAAGCTTCAACGTTGCTTCATGAACCAGCTGCTGTATTTTTCAGTCCTCTAGATGGCACTGTTGGTTTAATAAAGGATTTTAAAAAATGACAATTCATTGTGCTTTCAGCCCAATGTTGAACAGAGAGCGCCATCTAGAGGAGTCCAAAAATACGACAACTGCTTCATGAAGCAGATTTGAAGCGCCATTTACCCATCACTACTGAAGCCTATCCCAGCCATCTTCGGGCAGTATGCGGGGTACAGCCTGAACTGGTTGCCAGCCAATCGCAGGGCACGGGGTTTGGGTCAGGGATTAGGGTTAGTATTAGGGTTGGGGTAGGCTTGGGGATAGGGTTTGGGTTGGGGTCAGGGTTAGGGGTAGGATTAGGGTTGGTTTTAGGGTTTGGATTTGAGTCAGCGGTAGGGTTGTGGTTACATATATATATAAATAATCAGGTGATCAGATTTACTTGCACAATGTACACTCACGAGCCCCGTTATAAGGTATCCCTGCGCAATTTTAATTTGACAGGAAAGAAACTAACATAACATGATGTGGAAAAAAAAGTTTCAGTAGCCCGTTAGTCATGTTTAATAATTGATATGCTGTTAAAGTGAGCTCCTAATGTGAATGAAGTGATATTCTAGAGATGTGCCAAGCAGTATATTAACCAGATAATACAGTCTATCGAATACGGGTAAAAAAAAAAAAAAAAAAGTGTCGTCTGGTTCCAAATTTGAAAATATTTTGTGGTGACATTTTCAATGGAGCACATGCACACCAACATACAAAGAGGTGTATGGAATATTTTGGTTGGCATACTTGATTTAGCAATATGAAAAAGGCACAAACAATTCAAACAGACAGTATGAAGCAGAACATTTGCAGCACTGCAAACATAATTCCGTTGCAACAGATTCCTCCCGCTCGTGGTTCCTCGTTAATACGTCTACTTCATTACCAGGGGAATAAAGGCTAATGCCAACAGAAACACAGGCCCAAATTGAAGGGAATTAGTGTAATTAGCATGCTACCGAATGGCTAATGTGATTTCAATTGGAACATTTTATTCGACAATATGTAATCTTACTCTTGAGAACCTCCTTTTAAAAACGTGCCTGAAGATGTAGCCTCCTTTAGCATGTGACCTGATAAGCAGCTAGACCTACGCAGTGAAGGCTTATACACTCAAGTACATCGACACACTTTTGTATGACGTATCTGAAAGAAACACTTGCGGAAAATTGCAATTATACAAAAAAATTTATTTTCGTCATCTTGAAAATGAAAAAGTATCTGACATTTGGTGCACTTTAAGTATTAGTCATTTTCTGATATCAAATGTACTTATAAGTAGTGATGGTTAAATTCAAAATGTTTGTTTTCTGTTTAGTTTGGACTCTGAGTGGCAATAAACAACTTGGGGCCTCCCTTCCGCCAACCTGCTGCTTTTTGGGAAAAGAGTTGATTTTGCTGCCACCATAAAGCACTCGTACCTTAATTTTTTTAAATTATTTTTTATTTATTTTTTTGCCAACAAGTCAAAGCAAAAAAAAAAAATCAGCCGAACGACGACTCTTATCATGAAATGAAAAATGCAATTCGATTCGCTCGTATCTCCGCTGTTTGTACCGCGTTACATTAAAAGAGCGCCGCCGCCACCGCAGCAGGTCGCACGGCAAATAAAAGACTGTGCTAACGGTTCTTTTGGCTCATAAACTCAGCTAATTAACACCCGCTTCAAGCTTTATGCATTTTGCCAGCGCTCTGTCTTCTAATTTATTTATTTATTTATCGACTTTTCACAAGGCCGCAGGACGGAAAGCGGCGCGAGGATCTGCCAGACAACTGTCACCGAAAAGAAAACGCGAGACGGTCACTCGTTTGTTGGCTGCGCTCGTGATTACATGCGGTGTCATTCTCCACTTTTTTCCACACCTTCTGCTCATCGCCGCCGCCGCCGCCGCTCTCATCTTCTTACACCAGCTGCAATGAAAATAATAATAATAATGATTAAGAATAGCTTCGCTTCAATCTCACTTTCAGCGATTACATTGTTCCAGCCATTTCCGTTTCTGCTTAAATTATATTTAACTTCATCTGCGGCGCTTTGCAAACAGGATTACGGGTACTTATCTGAAATGAAAGTGCATTTTTAACGCAGTTTAATAACGAGAGTGGAAAATCCAGTCGGTTGCAATAAAGCTGAAACGAATTCATTGCAACGGCTGTCAGCGGAGAGCGCCGGGAATCTCCCTCACAGGCTAGCATGCTACAAACGGCGTGAGGAAAAAAAAAAAGGCAGAGCGCCACTTGTGTAATCTGACATGAGCGTTGTGATCGCAGCAACACTGAGGAATCTTCATCCGCCCTTTTAAAAGCCTCTTCAAAGAGCCAATAAAGGCGCCAAAAAGACCGCGATAATCAAAGTGGGCAACTTTTCTTAAGAGTCTGGAGGTGGCTGCTCGCTCGGCCTCATGCATCTCAAGTGGACGGCAGCTTGCAGCTCGCCGTGCACGCTCTTCCATTATGCTAATAGTATAGCGGGCGGCCTGTTTGTTCGCCAAACACAATTAACAAGGTTTCTGCTGCACATCAATAGTGCCATTTGCATAGGATATTGATCCGCCATCCTTATAATCACAAAATGTTAATTGCACCAATTAATTCTCAATCTGTTTGTGCCCTTGTCTGGCCGCCTTGAGCCCTGAAGGTCAGCGTGAAAATGAACTGCTCTTTGATTCTCCTCCAGGAAAAGATCCCCCCCCCCCTCACCCCCAAGACAACACAGTTTGCTACTCTCGAATCAAAAAGGCCTGACCATCCTTTATCATTATTATCATTCCCCGTGAGTAGCGGCTAATGGGTTTGAAATCGTCTGATCTGATTTGTCCTTTTAAACAAGGTTTTTCTTGTCTGCTTCATTAAGCAGGGCTGCCTCTGTTTCTCCGGCCGGGGCGTATTTACACCTCAAAAGCGCACTATCCGCAGCCCGTGGTGCTGCTGCTGCACCATGTTATTACATGCTGAAACATGACCTCGTGCTTTATTGTCTCTTTGAGATGATCACAATAATAGCGGTCAGAACTGTCGGCTTGGCTGCTCCTCATGTGACACAGAGGAAGGTACTGGAAGACTCATCTTTTTAATGATGATACGTTTGCCGTAAAGATTGCAAAGTTCATGGGCTGACACGTAGCTACGAGATAATAAGAGTCAATACAAAAGAGGTGTGAAAATTGTTTTGGGTTCTATGTGGAATAGCACAGACCTCTGCCAAGGCAGAAAACTTTGTTCTTGAATTTGTTCCAGTAAACAAAATCGCACTCTATAAACAGTGATGCCGGAAATGGGTTACACATTACTCAATGGTGGCTGCTATCAAGTAAAGTATAAAATGCATGTACTAAAGCTAGTGATGGGTAAATGAAGCTTCAAATCTGCTTCATGAACCAGTTGTAGTATTTTTGGACTCCTGTAGATGGCACTCTCGGTTCAACATTGTGCTGAAAGCTCAATGAATTGCCATTATTTTAAACCAAGAGTGCCATCTAGAGGACTCAAAAAAATACAGCAGCTGGTTCACGAAGCAAATTTGAAGCTTCATTTTCCCTCAGAATTTCCTGCACTTTTTTTGCAGCTGTGACATGTGTCACAGTCACAACCAGAAATTTGAGGCGTGGAGAGGACTGAAATCGGACTCGAGCTTGAAAAGAGACACTCATGGCTTTCTTTCCACTTCAAAGGTAAGAAGTTATGATATTGTCATTTAGAACGAGAAGAAAGGAGTCTGCAATTTCATTTTTGGGCTGCAGGTGGCAGTAGCCGTTAGTAACTCAAAATCCTGAGCTTTAAATGTTTTTGGACACATTTTTGTTTCAATTCAGTGACATTGTGCAGCTCCTGCTGCTATACAAGCATTGGCCACCTGGGGGCAGTATTATACAGATAACATACAGATACAATAGAGATGGTCACAAACTAAGTATGCAGCAGTCATATGAGCTGTTTTTAACAGAAGATAAAGAAAATATGAGTATTGTTTTTTTATAAATTGCTATTTGTTAGCTCATCCAATTGAGCTCAACAGATTTTCAAAGGCAAAGCAATGTGGTTGTTTTAATTTCACAACGTGTAATACTTTTTTGTTTTTTGTATTTAATTTTGACAGTAATCTTAAAGTGGGAGTGGCACTGTCATTTCAAGCATCTGAGGTTGGTTCACTGACACCATACAGTTTTTTAATAAAGAAAAATAGCACTGTAATGCAAAATTTCTAAACAAAAACAAAAGAATGCAAAGGAATAAATTGGTTTCATAAAATCCAATCTAGTCTTTAAGGGGCGTGGTGAATGACATCAGGAGTTCTGAATTCAGCGGGTTGCCAATTTACCGCATGGTGAGTTCAGAGGTTGTCTCTGCTCCATGCTCCTTGCAAGTATTTTCATTTTGTATTTGTATCTTTGACTGCCCCGTTGATTAAAGAGCATAAAATGTAGTTTCATTTCACTTATTGTTCTTATTTAGTATTTATTGTTATGAATTGGTATGGATTACGATCTGTCGTATTATACATAATACAGATTGGGGTCTGATTTAATTACTTTTCAATACAATCAGCAACAGCACACTGGTGGTTTTGCACCGCCCCGCCCATTATGCTCCCAACATCAGTACGTATCAGAGCAGGGGGACCTTTCCAGTGGCCGTCACCCATGCCTGAACAAAATGACAAATGAGGCACACTGCGTGAAAGATGAATTTCAATCCACTACACCTGTGCAGCCCCACCAAATGAAAGGCCTGATTGCCTCAAATTGCATATTTAGAATGCTTAATTCTCCCATTATGAAACCTATTTACATGAATTAGGGACAATTAGCATTTTCAGACCCACTTCAACTTTGTTCGCCACCCCCCCATCCATTAACATTTGAAAGTGTCGACTGCCAGACACCAGAAAGCCCCACCATCTGATTTGCGCTGACCCCATATGTCGACTGCCTGCAAAGACTTTATATATTGTAACACTTTGCTAAATGAAGGGGCTGGCTTCTTCTTTGTGGGCATTGTGGTTAATTGACAAAAGCCAATGTGTGGGAGTCAAAGGTGGGCAGAGAATAGCGGAAAACTGTAAGACAAAAAGTAAGTGGACTGTTAATCTAAAATAATGACTCAAGTAAAAGAAAAAAGAGGTCGCCAAATAATTAGACGTGAGTAAAATAAAAGTAAAAAAAATGAAAAAAAACAGTGCAGACCTTAAGAAAAAAAATTCTGTGGTCTGATGAGACAAAGATTCAAGTCTTTGTCTTCAATGTCAGGCGTCATGTTTCTCATCACCTGACCAATACCATTGCAAAAATAAATGATGAATGGTGATGGCAACATCATCAAGTGGGGAGGATTTTCAGTAGTACGAACTGTCAAGATTGAGCGAAAGATAAGATTGGACGAAAACCACCTTGTGTGGGGTCAGGGCCATAGACAGCGGTGAAGGTTTGCGTTCCAACAGGAAAATGATTCCAAGCACAAAGCCAAGACAACGAAAAGTGGCTTCACAACAACTCTGCGACTATCCTGAAGTTGCCCGGCCAGTAGTGATGTGTAAATGAAGCTTCATGAACCAGTTGTAGTATTTTTGGACACTTACTGTTCAACATTGGGCTGAAAGCACGCTAAATCGCCATTTTTTTAAACCCTTTATTTAAACCAACAGTGCCCTCTAGAGGACTCCAAAATACAGCAGCTGGTTCGTCAAGCAAATTTGAAGCTACATTTTCCCATCACTACCGGCCAGAGTCCAGACTTAAGAGTTCTTTCGCGTGTTCAAATGAACGTCTCGAGGCTATTTTCAATTATTAATTAATTATACATTTCCGGGCTGACGATGGTGGAGAATTGACATCTGTAGGGATGTGTGGTAGAGGCTGACATTTTTTGGGGAATCGGAGTCAATTTATCTTTAATCGCAGGATTGGGACAGAACAGGATATCAAATTCGATACAACCCTCTTGTGCTTTCTTTGTTGTTTTGAATGAAAATGACTTTCATTGGTTTTGTTTAGCATTCATACTGTAAGTTTCACAGTGAGTTATTGGTGTTTTTGTTTTTGTTAGCCTATTAAATTATTTAAAGAAAATCCCATAATAAGGGAATGTACTTGTCATCAGGTCCCGTGCACATAATAAACATTCCGCAGACTGAGTGCATTTATTGTCTGTATTGAAAGGAGAACACCCTCTTACTATCATAATTGTGTTATTGATTACTCATAACTCACTTTGTCTTATTATGATTACAATTTAACGTTGACTTTGTGCGTGAAAGGAATTCTCTCCTTCGGTGTCAGTCTTGTTGACTTGTATGATCTATGATTCATCAATACCATCGATTTTCCCAAAGTTCATCCAAAACGTTCAATACAGCCCATATCAGTAGTTTACATTAAAAAAAAAGATGGTAGGCAAAGCAATCTGCATGTCAGCAAAATGTCACCATAATTGAGGCGGGCTGATGTTATTGTCCCTTAACGAAGTTCTGACTGTTTTATAAACAGGGTTGGGACAGGAGACATCAGTCACCAGGGAGCCTGTTAACATCAGCAAGGAGAGGAACATGTTGAATTAAGCAGCGAGGCGCAGATGTGCCACACTCAGCTCTCATTTGGAATTTGAATGTTCAATTGTTTGACCGTGACTAACACTGAGCAAATGTTGGCTCGGGAACTGGCCACATCATTAGGTACACCTGCACACCCGTGTGAGATATAATTGAAATATTCTGGCCTTATAAAATTAACTAAATCAATTTTTGCTTTTGTATTGTCTTGAGTATTATGAATATTTTTATATTGACTGTTCACGTGTGTTTCGCCACCATTTGCGTTCAAATAGCTCTCATTTAAAGGGTATAAACACAGAAATTGAGACATGGTTACATTTAAAGCAGTTAGAAATTTCAGGAATTTTCCAACTTCAAATGGGCGCTGACAGGTAGTGATGGGTAAATGAAGCTTCAAATCAGCTTCATGAACCAGTTGTAGTATTTCTGGACTCCTCTAGATGGCACTGTCTGTTCAAGATAAGACTGAAAGCACAATGAATTGCCAATTTTAAACCCTTTATTTAAAGCAACAGTGCCATCTAGAGGACTCAAAAATACAGCCGCTGGTTCATGAAGCAAATTTGAAGCTTCATTTTCCCATCACTACTGACAGGCCAATAACAGATTTGTATCTTCCGTAAACAAAACGTTGTGGAATCCATTCAAAGAATTGACGAGATTGTTGATCAACAGTAAAATGAGACAGGGTCCCAATATTGACCCCTGTGGAACCCCGTGCTTCGTTTCATTTATTGACTTTTGGTCTTTCACATCGACTTAGTTCACTTCTATAAAGGAACTTGCATTGGTATCCAGACTATAATTTTTCCACCTCGACTGAGGTCTGCCTTTATATTTATCATTGTAATGGCCAGATTTTTGATAGAGCTATTGTATTGGATCTCATTAGATTGTGCAAGCGTACCCAGCTAATGAAATGGCCAGTGACGATATAGTCACCTCCCTGCTGTGTGCTTTGCAGGGGTGCGTGGCTATTTGGTGCACGCACATCTGGATATCTATGGCTGTTGCTCTGCTGGTGGACACTGAGGTGACAGCAGGCTGCCCTCCAAGGGCTCTGGATATCCAGTGTAAATCCAGCCCAGTGGAGCTGTGAAAAAAAGCTAATAATATGTTATTGCAGTCCAGGTCCCCTTGTCGCCTCTCCATCAGAGCACCACTGTCACTTTACACATGGACCGCAGTGTGATAATGGACAATAATGCCGAGTATAGCTGAGAGTGAGAAGTCCAATCTGCCTCCTGAGTGGTAAAAGGGTTGAGAGAAAGTACACCCCTCTGCTGTGTGAGAGCACGCCGTATGTCATCCTAACATGTTCCTCTGGACATCCCTCCCAATCAGTAAGCATACTTTTCATTGTCGTCTTCTTCTATAAATCGTGAAGTTTCTGTGTGAGGCCCCCCCCCCCCCCATCTAAAACTCCTAATTACCCTTTGTTGCAGTGCGGAAGCTCATTATTGTGCTTTGTTTTTGTTATTATTACAGTTTTAGACCTCCATATAGCAGCTACTCTGAAGACCACTGGACAATTGTTTCATCATGTGTTTATTCATATTTAATGTAGATGCATTTTCTACCCGCAAAAAAAACAAAAACAAAAAAAACACGGTCATTAGCCGGCGCTTTGCAAGGGTATAAACACAAAGATTTGTAGTGATAGAGTTTAGGTTTCTCAAAGAGAATTTGAAATGACGTTATCAGCAATGACTGCAGGCAGTACAGCACACGCACTGTGGAAACATTGCTCTACAATGAAATAAATAAAATTCAAAGCATGAATAAAAACTCTGTTTTTAAACATAAACATGGTAAATAGCCTTCCTTTGAGCCATGAATTGTTTCATATTCTACAAAAAAAAAACAACAACAACTGAATGATCAGACGTTAACTGGACATGACCTACTAAAGTATCCATCAGGAATTTCATTAGCGCAGTCAACATATTCTTTTACTGTCATGTGGTCTGACTGGTATTTTAGTCACCGTTTGTGCAATCATTGGACGGATTTGTGTTAATCATTATTGTATGTGCAACACCAGTTATTGCAAGCAATGTTTCTTTGTATGTGAGTACATATTAATTGGCACTTTGGCAACCTGATTTGCAAGATTCACTGGGATGTTTCTTTTACAGGGCAGAATAAAAGCATTTCGCATTGGTTGGCCAAAGGGCAAATGCTAAAAGCAGGCTTTGGTACACAGGGATGACAAACGGCAACATATATTTATCTTTGCTCAGACTACCCATTTTCCAAAAGTGCTCGTCGTTATAATTCACTCATATTTCCCAGGTGAAGTTTAAACATTGAAAAAAGAGAATTTCATGTCATCTATTCAGTCAAACCACATAACTTATCAATGTCTGTTAGCTTAATGCTAACACGTGATACCAAATACCATAGACGGGCTAAAAAAAACTAACTGTTGCGGTGGGAGGCAACAGATGTTTGAACATAAATGGAGCACCGACACATGTAAAAAAGACATAACAATCGCATGTGTTGCACAGATAAGAATGATTGGCCAACTCATCTGCCGTACAACGCATTTAATTTTTTTAATCATCAGCGCCTTCTCCCTGCAAGGCACAATAGTGACATTCAGACGACGTTCCGGGTGCGCAGCTTCTCTTGCATCATCGCAAACTGACTGTTCTTCTTCACCGGTAATCAGCCTCGTCTCTGATAAGCAAGGTAATAAGCACCCTCTGCTGGCGAAACGAATATTGCACCCTGATAGAAGACAGACACTAAACCCTCATGTTATCATGAGAAAATTACCTTAAGACCAACGACAATAGAATTGTTAACGATTTATATCACTTTTCGCATAGTGCCACACAAAGATATATTCTTTATCCTCTGTGAGAATTTTTTAATATTACTACAGCTTCCTGAGCAACAAAGTTGCAAAGCCCTTTAATTTTCTGCAGTGACGCATGAAATGCACAAACTGTTCAATTATTTGCTTGTTGAGGGAGAAGCAAGACAGAGCACCACTTGAGAGTTTGACGTTCTCCTCGATTATTGTCAGCAAAGGTGACAAGAGGATAGCATTTGAGCTAGTTTAGGACTGGTTGTTAAACGAGGTTATATATTGCATGTGAGCATTTGGGCTCAGCAGGTGCCGCATTTACAAGCCTCTTTAAGAATGTTTCCTGTCCTTACACAAGCGTTTCTAAATTCATCAGCTCGGAGTAAATTGCAGTTCCCCGTGTAATTATTGCAATGTGAAGAGGGCACCGGAGCCTTTTTATTTTCTGTCCGATGATTGAATTTCTGCCCTTCTTCTACGGAAAGTTGCATTTGGTGCACGACATCAGCCTTTGTGCTTTTCCGAGCCTCCCGGGTTCAATTCCCATTATTTACTTGACTGCGACCCTGTATCGTGACCCCTGGAGTCTCTCATTCTCCACCAAGTCTACTTTTAAATTACCCACCTAATGGCAACCTGCATTTTATACTGAACTGTAATGAACGCTCCAATTATGCTGAAGGTGACGGAGGTGATTTGGATTTGAGAGACGCGGTGATTGGATCCCCCCCCCCCCCCCCCCCCCCCCACACACACACACTCCATTTCACTATCTCTCTGCTCTTCTGCCATTCCCACAGACCTGTGGTCAGCACTTTCAGTTGGAAGGAAACTAAGCCTCCACTTGTGGTAATGCAGCCACTCGGTGCGCGGCCAAGCTACGCACCGATGAGGTGACTGCAGAATTAAGTGCTCGGAATAAATGAATTCATTCTGGCAGAAATGTGTCAAATGACCTTTCTGCTGCTCATTACACATGGCGCACATTACACAAGAGAAATCCTTCTGTTGTCAGCTCCCTTTTGTTTCTCTCACCCCCTACAACCCTCCCCCCCCCCCTCCTGCCCCTTGTCAAAGGGGAGTGGTAATTAATTGAAATCATTTCCGTGTGTAAGGTTGCGTGGATCCCTCCTCAAGGTGTGTCTGCGGTTCGATAGATATTTGTGTGTATGGGGAGTCAGGTGCTAAGTACTGCAGTTGCACAACACTAAATGACTGGCCGAGTTCTACAAAACCAATTGGAGTGCAGAGGCGTCGGAGGGCAGGAAGTACCGAGAGAGAGAGACGGAGCACGGGGGCAAAGCGAGGGCACTGCCCCTCGCCGACAATATTCAGACGGCGACTGCCCTCACCGCCGTCTGAAGAAATTGAAATGTTTTGTACCATTCAAGGCTGGCCACATTTTTCATTTGCCGCCATTTTTCTCGATGATTAAAAGGCTGTTTATGAGAAGTGAACAGTCTCCTTGGAGGAGATATCCTCGTGCCTGCCTGACTGAATGCGCACAGTAGAGGCTGAGGAGAGCTTATCCTCATAGAGAGGCTGCTTGGCAAGGAGCGCAGTGGCTTCATGAGGGCCATACATGCGGCTGAAGATTGCTTTTTACAGAGTGGCTATGCAGAGACCAATAAATTAAATATGAATAAATTAAAAATGTACTCTGGCAGAAAATTGCTTGGAAAACAACCACGCCGCCATTAAAATATGTAGAATGCCTTTTATGTCAAGCAACCTGGGCTTAGCTATCACTAAAAATTAGCGCGCCATCCAACCGTAGTCAAGAACGTTTCACTTTTATCACTTGGTTTAGGAAAAAAAAAAAAAGTCTTGTCAATTTTGCACACCACAGATAATACTGTTGTTAACAACACTGACAAATTAGATTAAAAAATAAATAAATAAATACATCACCCAGTGTATAAAATGAGGCTTCAAAATCGGGAAAAATCAAGACATTGTCTCTGCTCTCAAATGCTGTGGGCGTGTCCACTGAACATGTGAAACCGCAACCCACTGATGCAAATTTCTTGCGTATACTCATCCCAAAATGAATATATATATATATATATATATATATATATATATATATATATTAGGGCTGTCAAAATTAAAGCATTAACTCAAAGATTTTTTTTTAAATTCACATGATTACATATTTTAACTCAGTTAACTCGGTTTTATTAACTTAATTTGCATATCTCAAACACATAATCTCAGAACAAAACATCCTACTTAAATTACCACTGGGCCTTGCAAATCAATAATTATTGAGTGATTTTTTTTGCAATTAATTAGTCAAAAAAAAGAATTAATGGCTTGGCAGCAACTACCTTGCCATGTTCATTTGAATTTGAGTAATTGTTCATCCCTCGTCTCCTGCGTCACTGGCTACTGCAGCTCATATTTCTGAGAAAACCATTTGCCCTTCTTTGTATGACTTGATAATCACACAATACTGAGAAACGCTGATGGAAATCTCCACTTTTTCGTGACCACTCAGCCTCTCTTTCCATCAGCATGAGTCGCCTTTAAAAAAACGTCCTTAATTACATCCGCTAATTATTTGCAGGGGAGGTAGAGAAGCATATGAACGCGCTCGTCTCCGCTCGGAAGGCAACACAAACATGGGAGGGGATCAGGATCATCAGCATGTGTGATGAGCTCACACAGATAACGTGGCCACAACACTTCCATGACATTGTAGCTGTGTTACCTCATTACCGCAATGTCACAGCGGCAGTGTGGGGATGTTGTGTTTGGGGAAGTGGAGGGGGCCAATGGAGGCATAATAAAGGCGGCGTACGAGGGGGTTGGGGGTCCGCTGCAGGTATCGGGCCTCTGCAGATGAGCTGATTAATTAAAAGGAGCTCAATTAAGGTTACTGAGCTGATCTCCTCCCCACCTCTCGCGTTGCTCATTGGATAAAGGTGGATGAAGCAGAGGGGGGTTCAAGGGATGGGAAGCATCCTTGCTTCTTTTGACATTAACACGCCTGCAGCTCACTTGACGCACACACACACACGCACACGCACACAGTGTTGCCTCTGTGTAGTCCACCCCACCTTGGCAAAGTGACAGTCTTCAGGGTCTCAAATGGGGCCCTCGGTGTTTTAATCCCTGCAGCCCATCAAGCCACCCACCCACACATCCATCTGTCAGGGTGGAAACGTTTGGGGGAGGGGGCACATGGGTGCATCTCGTTCCATCCCGGCGGATTTTGTAATTTCCTTCGCCTCCTCGCTTTAGCCAAAATTCACACCCCTAAACTAGGCACCATAGCCTCAAGTCACAAAAACCACACACACTTTTTTTTGTGGAGGGGGGGGGGGCACAACTTCAAAGTAAAGGTGATCATTCTTTTGCTCGATTTGCTCGACATCTTCTTTGCCAAGTTCTTTCTTTTTTTTGGTTTGCTCCTTTAATTTTCATCTAGCGTGTCAAGAAGAGAACTGTATGCTGAAGTCAAAGGACTAAACCTTAAAATCATTCTTAATGTTTACTTAGTAGCACTTAAGCTTAAATGTTTCTTTAAACTAGCCAAATTATATAAATAAAGTTGTCTTGTATTGTATATTTATTGTATTTTATTGTACTAAGAGAGACTTGACTATGTATCTTTTAGCTAGGAATGACACAATAATAACAAAACACTGCAAGATTCACTGAAAAGTATTTTAGAAATTGTATTACTTGTTGATAAAGTTTGACATATGTTCTAAATTTGTCTTTTTTTTAAGTCCATGTTTTTAAACCTATTGTTTTTTTTGTCAAGCTCACGTTTGCATTTTTTTAAAAACGAACATTTTTTTACTTTTTTTTGCACTTAGTAATTTTAGTAAACTAATACATAATTTCAATAACAACTTAGTGTGGTTTCAGGGATTGTGGCTTTGTTGAACATAAAGTTTTATGTCCACTGTATATTTAAAAAAAAAAAGTACAATCATTGATCATGTAACACACAAAATATGGCGATGACATGCTTTTGGGCGGTAGCGATATTTAGTGATGGGTAAATGAAGCTTCAAATCTGCTTTATGAAGCAGTTGTAGTATTTTTGGACTCCTGTAGATGGCACTCTCTGTTCAACATTGTGCTGAAAGCACACTGAATTGCCATTTTTTAAAACCCTTTATTTAAACCAACAGTGCCATCTAGAGGAGTCCTAAAATACTACAACTGGTTCGTGAAGCAAATTTGAAGCTTCATTTTCCCATCACTAGCGATATCCACCGAGATCAAAGTGACACCATCACTTTTTATAAATGGATATTCTGTTGCAATAAGTCAACGACAGGTATTGCACATCCCAGCAATTTATTTAATTTTAAGACAAAAAAAGCTTATTCATTAATGAGACAATGCACAGCATCACAGTTTTAATGAGCAATTTGTAATTATTATACAATGCCAAAAACACAGGTAGTAAACTTCAGCAACATCTCCAGGAAATGAATTTAAAACAAAAATGTGTTTATGCCAGTAGGAAAACCCCAGCTTCACAAGCATAAAATCATCTTAATAATCTTAATATTTTATGCTTTGCTTTCTCCAAACAAAACAGTGGGGAGAAAAGTAACAACTGAACTTTGATGAACGTTTTAGTTGTTTCTTGAGCGCAATACAAAGAAAAATGTGGGAGGAAAAAAAATGACAACAAGCAGCTTGTTTTTGAACACAGGCAAAAAAAAAGGCCCCATTGCTGGCACTCATTCACTTCCAAGATGCAAATGGGTGGATTTGAAATTCAGCCTCTGTGTGTTCTGCTTGGCTACTTTAATGTTGTATCTATGCGAGGGATTATTCTCTCTACAGCGGAAAAAAACCTGTGCTTGAATGGAAGCACCCTCAAAGTAGCTCCGGCTGCTTTCAATGGCCTCCAAACAAGATTAGAGCCGTGGTGCCCTCCAGTCCCAATCCTCTGCATTCACACAGAGCAGAAGCAGCCTGTGTGACAGTCTTTCTGTTTTGACACCGAATGGGAGCAGTCGCTGTATTTGAAATTGAGAGGTCACCGCCTCAGAAGGAAAATCCCCATCGCCCGCTGCAGTGTCGGGATATCATCTTCATTCAGTATCTGAGTAATTGGATAGATGTTGCGTAGAAAACCATTATATTGAGTCCTTTTGTGGAATAATAGTGAAATTGTTCATGATTTTGGCACATCTTGTCACCGGCCAAAGCATCGGAACGGCAAGGTCAATTCCTCAGTTTTCTTTTGTGTGTGTGCTGAAAATGTTTGGATTTCTGATCAAGTGTTCAGAAATGCAGCTTTTATTTCAATTACTTCTAAACGTGTTAAACAACTCAAGAAAGAGCAGCTTTTGTATGAAGCCACGTGAGCAATTTATATGAGACAATTTTTATGAATAAGGCCAGAGGGTCGAGGCCAGAACCGTAGCAGAGGGCGGGGGACTGACCAACAAAAAAGGGTCAAGTGCGACAGCTCTGGATTGAATAATATCATAAAATAAAAGCTGGACTCATGTTTCGATCTGTAAGCCAAATAAACATCTTCAGTATACAAGAAAAGCAAAGTTGTCCGTTCCAAGACTTTTGAAGGGGTCTCAAAGCTGAGCAGAGCTTAGTGTCGTAGTTTGCCCAATGGCAAATACAATTTCAATAGCATAACATCTTCATTTCATGAATATGAAGTTCTAGAAAGTAACTTTTGGGGGATGAAATGGGAAGTCTCAAAGGCACCGTATGGAAAAATGGACTCATCTACCATATCCTGCAATTTGTACATGACACAAGACACTTATGGAAACAGCAGTTGGATAAAGTAAAGGGTGCTTTTATAGAGGTATCTTCTCCTTATTTTCATCATAATTTGGACAGATTTGTAAAGAGACTTTATGGACATCCTGTACTTCCTGAATGCTAACATAATATAAACATATTTCGAATAAATAATTGATTTGAAATGAGTAATTTTCAGATGCCAGAGTTGATCTCTATTTTGTAGATGTGCGACATGTATTTGAATACCTCAAAGAGTGCCTGTGTTGTTTGGGCAGCCTGGCAACAGCTCGTGGTGAAAAAGTAAACATTTGCGCAGTCAATCTGCTCTGTCCCACAGACCGACGCCCTTTGGCAAAAAAGAGAGATTCTGGATTCACTCGGTAGTTATAAAGCGCACACATTGGCCACGTCATTAGGTACACCTGAAATATGTTTGTGACTAAAACATGAAGAGGCTCTCAGTATGAGAAAAAAATGATAGACGACAGGTACGAGCACAGTAATTAGCATAAGATTTTGAGCAGGTGTACGTAACAAAATGACCACTATTTAATTTGGCATTGCCATCACCAGTGTATCTCTACTCACTCCTGCCAGATTGCACTATTTGTTCACATCCCTGCTAAACCGTATCATTAAATACAGGAAATAGCCTTCAAGTATATTTTTCATCAAACACTAAATCTAGTTTTTGAGGTCCTTCTTTGTTCCACCAGGCATCTCCGTGCCTTTTAGTTTTGTTTTGACACTCCCTGACAGTCAGTCATACTTTTAGAGGAGATGGAGGAGATGTCTGTCCGTTTTGATGGGAGGCTGCTTTCTTCACCGTGTTGACGTTTGACTTGCGTTGAGACTTGCGCGCATTTACACTTGACTGTGGGCGGGGTTTCACGCCAGTCTGCGGAGATCAGATTCATATTCATCTCACGCAAGACAATTGTCAATCACATTCATTTAAAGGAAAAAAAACGCTGCAGCATGGTCAGGCCTTTATTGCTTCAGTGGAAGGTTAATTTGGCACCATCTAGTGGTGAAAACTAAAATAAGCAACACGGACACCGGTAATTATGTATCAACCCTCCTGTCACCATAAAAATGGAAACAAGTTAAAAAAATTGCACCAATCTCTTTTATCATTGAGCTGAATTTGACCCGAGCCATTTAAAAAATTGACATATGTCAAGTTTATGTGCATCTAGTACGCATAGTACATCATACCATACATAGTATGTTAGTACGAGCCCAGCAGCTTGATTCGGGCCGTTGCTTGAAAGTGGCTTTGGATATGTGGCCAGTCTAGATGATCATGCCCTATTATATTTTTGACAACCTAAATAGCCATTTGATTATAAAAATAACAACAAAAAAAATACCAGCATGTCATTTCTGTCCTCAAACACAACAAATACTTTGCTTTTATACATCTCTACGGCCATATTTTTCCTTTCGTGTGCAAGTCTCTTTTTTTTTACGCACCTATTACCTACACACATTCGCTTGTAATTACTGACTTCTGGCCCACCCACGTAAGTGACGAATGTGTGCACCGTTGCAAAGCCAGCAAAGAGGCGTCGTGAATGAAGTCTGCGGCTGGTGAAAATTGTAGAGCAATGGGTTTTCCCGATACTTGTGAATGGCGGAGAAATGATGGTTGTAAATGAGCAATAACTATGTAATATAAGATAGCAACTACATCTGAAAAAAAAGTCTGTAAAATCCAACATACCAGCGGTGTGGTGGGCTGAACTGCCCCGGCAATGATTTTTTCTTTGTCCTGTTGATGCCCGCTGCCCTCTTTGGTCTTAAGAGCAACAAACACGGGTAACAACCATAAATCACAAATTGTGCGTCCTAACAGAGGCGCACAACAAAAATATTGAACATTTTTATGTAACAATGTGGTTGTAATGGTGTCAAGGTCAATATTTTGAAAAATGTGGATTAAAAAAAAATTATGCAAATTCACCCAGCTGTATTGTGAAAATGCGCTTTGTAGTTTAGTGCATAATCCTCCATAAAAACAAAGAGACACATGCTTTTAATGAACCCCCATAAAGTTTGTCCTCTCGTGTAGTTTTTCCACTTTCAGAGGAAATTTCCCTTTTATCTGCTTGTGTAGCTGTCGCCAGTGGGAAAGTGACAAATTATGTTTACGAATTGGAACTGCTAAGCACAGCGTGCTTTATCATCAGAATGTAAAATGTGTATACTGCCGACTGGAAACGCAAATCCTTTTTTGAATAGAAATTTGATATCATGTTTACATGAGGGCCATACAGATCCCCGGAAAGGAAATGCATGTGCGGGTCAAGTGAATGAGTGTAACGTACCAGTTTGTTGGATGTGGAAGGTGTGCAGGAGGAGTCGCTGAGATCATCGTGGTTCAAGCCGTTGCTTTTGACCTCAGGGGACACTGGTGAAGCAGTCCTGGGAACAGGGGAATGGTCTGGCGGGTTGTTGTTTGGGGCCTGTGTACCTGTCACAGAAGAACATGTTCTTTGAAACTGTTCGGTTTGTTTGAGGCAACATGGCCGACAGTGCGCCGGCGTGTGTAGTGATTCCTGCCGCTTCGGTTTTATTTTCTGTTTTTAACAGTTGGTGCTACACTAACTGAGTCTTTGCGTGTTTATGATTGCCCATTTGTATTGAATTATCAACGCAACGTCTGAGATTTGGGTGCGTCCGAGCACGGCGGGGAGAAGATGTTGTCCTCGCGGCCAGAAGATGTCTTCTGCGTTCACAGCCAAAGTGTCGCCACGGCAAAAATCGGCGAGAAAGGAAGCGAAAACACTCTTTGTCCTACATTTGTTTCCCAACGCATAAATTTGCTCTGTCGTGGCGCTTCCCGGATCCTGTCGATTCCAGCCTGGTAACGGTCGCTTGTGATAGGAAAAAGAAGCTTCAAATTTGCTTCGCGAACCAGCTGCTGTATTTTTGGGTCCTCTAGATGGCACTGTTGCTTGAAATAAAGGGTTTAAAAAATGGCAATTCAGCCCAATGATGAACAGAGAGTGCCATCTAGAGGAGTCCAAAAATACTACAAGAGGTTCATGAAGCAGATTTGAAGCTTCATTTACCCATGAGTAGTGTTCAGAATCTCATCCCAACTCACACCTACGATCAAGAGTATTTTGAATTATATGAAGTGAAATGGTCTTACTCTTTTCCTGTTCATGGAAGTTGTGCATCATCTCCAGTGCATTGAGAGGCATCGCAGGCGTGCTGGTGTCACCCTGTAAACAACAACGCCCAATGAGCGCTCCTCATTGCATTCGCGTGGGCGCTTTTTGACTGCAGTCAGAAAAAGTTGGGTGTCTTACTGTAATCCACGGGTTGTCTCGTAACTGATTAGCCGACATGCGGTACGCGGGGTTTTCTTTCAGGAGGCAGGTCACTACTGTTTTGGCTGTTGACAAACTCAAGTCACGTCATGACACAAATGTTTCCCTCTGATTTTAAGACCCATGTGTTTTGCATTCAACTTGCGGGTATTTCGAGAAGGACATTTGCGATAAAAGTGTCACCTGCATCGCTGACTGTGTCCCAGATGGGTGAAGAAAATTGGACTCCTATTGTTCTAATCTCCTTAAGTCGGTTTTCTTTTGATTTGGATATAAATGGAGGCTCCCCGCACAGCCTGTTGGAGGACACAGATGAGACTCATGTATTCATACGTCTATGAGTGCGTGAATCGGGGATCTATGCGTGTTGTTCATGCTCAAGAAAAATTATGCACTGAAGTCCATTTTGATTTGTTGAATGATATCTTGGGAATCGAAATGACACAACAGTTGTTCTTTTATGAGAAGATTGTGAGGAAACACTAACTTTAGCCATAAGCACTTGCCTGGGTATGAATAATGTAATTGTATACTTACAAAATATACATAATGACTCCTACGCTCCACATATCACACCAGTGTGTGTAACCACGTTGGCTCATCATTTCAGGAGCTATAATAAGGGACATGGAATCATTTGAAAATGACAATATAACATTTACAACCCCAGCTAATTAGATTCCAGCACAGGCCCCCCCGGCGGGAGAATCAAAGACAGCTGACAACACTGGAGCTTGTACCACCCTGGCTATCGTCACCAAGATCATCGCTTGCCATACATACCCATATAGACTGGAGTGCCACAAACGTCGGAGAGAATGTTTTCACTTCCAACACCCAAAGTCTTGACTGATAATCCGAAATCTGCAACCTGGTTGGAGAAAATCAAACGACTTTGTCTCACTGTTCTATTGGAATATGAAAAAATTTTACTTTACGCTGACATACTGTTTGGATCATATTTGACCCTATTTGACTTTTGATCGTAATAAAAATAAAATACTTCTACCCCGATTTTTATTTCCTGGAATACACAAAAAACAAAATAATGTTTGAAGTTGTTCTGCGTGAGATTTGACCACTGTCAACCAAAATGGATTTTAAATTCACCAGTGTGAGTAAAACCAAAGAAAATTAGGCATCTTGAAACTGAAAAAAAAACTGTACAAACCATAAATGTATTTTTACGAGACAGTGGTAATAACAGTGTTCAAGTGGGAGCTTGAAAAATTCTAAACAACTGTCAGTGTGTCCCACCTGATTTTTAAATGCTTCCACACAAAAATGCGCCCGTTCCAAGTCGTGTATTTTACTGGGGACTGTCGGGACAGTCAGTGTTCATTGGTGAGTTTGAAACAGTCCCGCGTGCCGTGCGCGTGTACCGCCACATTTGCCCAATTTCTTGCGGAAACGTGCATCTGTTGGTTTTTGAACAGTCTTGAAACTGTAATTCAAAATTTGATAGCGTCAATTGTTACCAGGATATTCTTAGCCTGGGTCAAATTATGTTAGCATGGAAAATCAACAATATTCGGGATTCAACATATCTTGCTTGCGTTTAGTGTGTGGCATGGTACAAATAAGCGCTACACGTAACGCTGACCAGATTACAATGAAATGTATCTGAGCTCACTTTCAACCCGCACGGCACAAATTGCAGTGCTGGCTTGTTATGAATGCACAACATGCTGAGCTCAGCTGGTAGTTTGTTTTAAGACGCGTCTTTACTTTTGTAAAGGTGTTGGAGACCAGAGGAAGGCTGTCCTAATGAGATATAGTTATTGCAAAACATAATGGAAAAGGGTGGGTGAAGCATATTGCAATACGGGAGGAGACAGAAACGATGGTGGAAAGTTGAAGAATAATTGTAACCTTACCTTAATGTCAAGCCTGCCATTATAGTCATCAAGAGAATTTTTCACTAAAATGTTCTCAAGCTTCAAATCCCGATGCATTATGTCTGCAAGTTGAAAGAAACCAAATGTAATGAAAGCAAATGTCTCTTTTCCAGATTACTGTTAGTCTAAGAATCCAAGCATTGCTTTTTATCTATGCTTTAGTGATAGCCCGATGATCGGCCGGGCTGATTATCGGGGCCGATAGTTGGCATTTTGCCGATTAACGGCATCTGCTATTTTTAAACTTTCAAGGCCGATAAATGATAAGCACCATCTGACTGGTTCCTTGTGCAGTGGGTAGCAACCAATCAGCGGTAAGATGCCTGTTTGCTTTTTCACCTCGAGTCACATGCACTACAAAAGACTTTGCCAAATTGTAATAAATGTGAGTCTACTACAACTCACAACTAAAAGAAAACTATTTGCCGTAGTGAACTTTAAAGAGATGTTAGTTTTCATTGAAGACATGCAGCTGAGCCTGGGACCTCCGTGCACTTTTTGTCAGACTTTTAAAACGAAGCTGTCTATTTTCTAAGATCTAAAAAAGCTTTAGCATGGTAAAAATCGCTAAAGTTGTTTATTTAATAAACATGCGCTTAAAGGTATTTAAACCGAGTCAAGTTTTGGAGTTTTTAGTTTTCCAAATTTTGACAACATTTGTTCAACAAATAAATTTGGGCTTCAAATATGAGTTATCGGTCTCCATGACTACTAACAATCGGTATCGGTATCGGCCCAGAAAAAAGCACACTACGATGCTTAAGAAGTGCACTTCTTCAAAGTAACAACAAAGAGAAATGTGTTACTTTTTTTGTGAAGGTAGGTGATGGCGTTAGCTAAGCATCCGATGATGTGTCTCGCCTCCTCCTCAGGAAAAAACTGTTTCTGCTGTAACACCTGCTTCAATTCACCTCCCACACACAGCTCAGTGATCAAATATGTCATCTAGGGAGGAAGCATAGATGCACCTCACCACCCAAAAGTGCGCAGGATCATAAATGCAAACGACGGCAACGCTTACCTGAGCGGTCTCGTAGATCTCCACCAGATGTAATATGTGAGGGTGGTCCACTTGTTTGAGGATTTTGATTTCTTGCTCCAGCATCTTGATCTTTGTACTTCCCGGCTTATAAATAAATAAATAAATTTAAAAAAACACAATAATGACCAACATTAAAACATAATAGTAAAATAGGTCCGAGTGAACCGAAAAAAAAATGAGGCAAAGGTTTAATATTATTGTAAGCCACTGTAACATTAGCAATCAATCAAACTTTATTTACACAGCACTTTTAATGCACAACGCGGCAAAAACACGCCAACATGCACGAAATAAAAAATAATGGAGCACTAAGCGAACGACCTGAGGCGGACGTATTTAAATATAGGAAAACAGTTCTACAAGATTAAAGGAAAATGCATTGTACCTAAAAGTTCAATAACAACTGAACTATACAATTAAAAAAAATAGATACTGTACTGGATTTTTAGAAACACAAACAAAAAAAAGAACACTACGCTTGAATGTGAGGGGAACATAAAAACGTTTCATTTAAAAGTATTGCACAGGCAATTATTTTTCTTTACTCAAATAACAAACAGTTCAAAATGGTTAAATGTCAATCAATTGTACCAAAATCGAATGTAAGATAAATGATTTAAAAGTTTAAGCGACTACAACACAGAATGGCAGAGTTTAATAATTTTATTGAGTTTGACCTCATACCACACGTTGAGAATCATTCATGCCCTCGTAAATACTCACCTCTGCCTTGCAGACGGTCTTGATGGCCCATTGGGTCTGTGTCCTAATATGTGTGGCTTCATATACCACTCCATAACTTCCGTGGCCCAGTTTCTTTCCAAACATGTATATATCCTTTTGGGATGAGAAAATAACCAAATGTTATTCGCCACTTGCTTAAACTCACACACGTCAAAAACAACAAAGGACTCTGACCGAGATGCTGTCTTGGAATTAAGGCTCATTAAACTTCTTTGGAATAATCATTAAAGCAGCATTCTGTATGTGCTGTCCTAATTAAAAACGCTGACGACGTGCTATTTTTCTCTTTTTTTTTTCTTCCCCCAATCTGTGGAACTACAGCATATAGTAATTTCTATTCAAATGACAAATGATGAGTTTGCGTCTGCATTTGGTTTCAATCTCAGGTCTAATTAACTCACTCATTATCTGTGTTTTCGCAAGGCTAGCCAAGAGTGCTTTGTGTGTACAAGTGAAGTGAGCTACTGTATACAGCGACAAAATGAACTTTTGATGCATATGGTCTGCACTGCAGATGTAAAAAGTGTGTGACTGTGACTCACTGATTTATGTAAAAAAAAAAAAAAAAATCTCTTTACCTCCACGTCGGCATCACCGACCAGCCGAATGTGAGGCACGTCCCTCTCCGAGATGCCCTTGGCCGTTGTGTTTTTTCCTAAGCCACTAAATGTTGCCTCTGCCATCTCGGGACGGAAAAAAGGGCCGGGTTATTTGTCTTTGTCATGCTTTAATTGACCAATAATGATGGTTTGTGCTGCTGATCAATTAGAAAAGTAAATGAAAAAAAAATGGGCTTGTTCAGCTAATGTTTTATTGTTGATAAAATACATCTGTGGATACTGTAGCGAGTGGCGATATGCAGGTCTAAAAGGGATAGAAATGAGTATGGTCACTTTAAAAAATATGGACAAAATCATATTTGAACAAAAATGAATTTATAGCTCCTCATGATTGGTTGTATCATTAGTTAAAATTGTTATTCAATTCTACCCCTGAAATTAAATTATCAATAAATATAATCAGTAATGTGATTAAAATTTGATAAAAAAAAAAAGGGGAAAAAAGCCTTTTTGGAATATGACCATATATCCATCCATCCATTATCTGTAGAACAAGCAAACGCCACACGGGAAGGCTGGAGCCGGAATCGAACCCACCATCGTGCTGACCAGTCAACCACCGTGCCGCCATGACCAGATATCGTACAGTGAAATTTTCAAAAATGATAAATCACAGTAGGACTGGGCGATAATATGATCATTTAAAGGGCGCAAGGGTACTAGTGCGGGCATTGGGATCGGTCCATGGTGTAAGTCTCAATGGGTAGACGGATACCCATCATCCAATCTGTTTTCAGTTCAAATGAAAATATTACTAACCTTCTATAAAAAAAGGAACTATTGTCCAATATGTATGTAACATATCCATGTTTACGTCTATGGATTTTTTTTTTTTTATCAGTTGAAAAGACATTCTTGAGTTAGCTACGTTAATTAAATGAACTCTGACTCAATCTCACACTTAATACCTTTAGTGTAGCTTGTCATTTTTTAATCACTCGCCTATGACCAAACTGCTGTCTCTGTCTGAGCCCATATTAACTTGAAGCGCAATATAACCACCTTGAAAAACAGTCTCTGTAGCCAAATTAAATGTAAAGCAATTATCAAGTGATGACTGGGCGCAATGAAGTGGATCCACCACGCGCACAGCAATTAATTATTAACAAGGAAGCTGTGTCTTTAACCTCTTCACTCCGGTGCATCATTTTAGCCCTGACAGGGCTCTAATAACAGGCCTGTCTTTCCCATTATCTCCTGTCTATTTTCACATCAAAATGATTGTGACAGCCTCTGAAAATTCCAATCAACACAATCATATCTCATTTGCGGAAGGTAGATGCGTTTGATGAGTGTATCAGGGAGGAGGTGAAAACTAGAGGAGGCACGTTCAGGGTACTTCCGGTGTCACTATGAATAAGGTAATGGCTCTTTTAGACCCTCTATCAAAAGGATCACCCATTGTGAATTTTACAATAACTGAGAATAAGCGGTTCAGAAGATGGATGGATTAAAATGACAGTGGCAGAAAAAGTGATTGTGAAAGTGATTGTGAAAATGATCGTGGTGAGCTCACCCAAATTTATCGATATACAAACATTACATTTTCAGAAGAGTCCTAATATCACACTTTCATGCACATGTAAAAAAAAAAAAAAACTTTAAAAACAAAACTACATAAAACAAATATACAACTGAGCAAAAAGATTACGCACAAATTTAACAAACGGTTTAAAAAAACGCTTTGACAGAAGTAGTTGCAGCGTGTCATCTCTTTATGCAACAACGAATCAAACTAAAATAAAAAATAATTAAAAAAAGGAAAAAAAAAAAAAAAAAAAACAGATCAATAATACAAATTCGTATTTGAAACAAAAATATTAACAAAATGTGAAACATACACGATAGTTGGGGCTATATGGTGTAGTATTATAAAGGCATTTATCTAACTTTATTTGAAATGAAGAATTTAAAAAGAATTAAGCCACGCCTTACTCCAACCAATATTCCTAAATTGAACATTCCCCCACAAAACAATTCTAAGCTTTGTAGAAATTATTCTCTGATGTGTTTGTTGGTAAAATTACTGCTTTGAATATCATTACCACTTATAAAAGGATTATTAACAATCACTGGTTTAACCCCCTCCTTCTTTTCTTTTTTTTTGTAACGTTTCATTAATTCAGGTATCAGACTAGTGATGGAGTTTAGTACTGACTGTAATTGTGTAAATTTAATAAGAAATGGAAGACATATTTGAAGTGGGACGGTCAATCGCGGACGCGGTACGTCATTTTTCGATCCGATTGGCTATTTAATTTTGACAGACAGAAACTACGTCCAATCACGTGTTACGCATATGTAGCTCAAAGTGCCGGTCGTTTCCGGGTTGTGATATACGGACTATTTTCCAAAGTGAAATGAACAGTTGTGTACAAACGAGTCCTTACGCAAAGAGTCGTCTTACGGGTGACAAAGGGCTTATTTGTTTCGAGGATGCATCAACCTACCAGTATTGTTCCAGCTCGCCTTTCCTCTAAAACTACAACCCCAATATGAGGACACCAAACCGGTGGCATGATTTACTCGTTTTTAACCACATTTCTCAGCCAGTCTGCACGAATCTGGAAAAGGCGCTCGCTCCCCCGAACAAAGGCAGATAAAAAAAAAAAAAAGCACAAGTGAAAGACAGTCGTGACGTCATTAACACGTAGCATCAACAAACTGCTATTTTTGATCGTTTTGCCCCTCATGAAATACATCACGGCGGTACAGCGTGTAACTCAATGAAAACTTACCAGCTGACTATCATTAAACAGGTAAAGTCGACTGCTATTAACCACACGCACACAAAACATATTGTTAGGACCGGGAAAAACGTGCATGAATAAGTAAATGTCAAGGGAAATCCTTTCTTCAGAAAATAACAGTTGACAGTGTCAACAGTGCAGGAGTGTCTAATAATCTGGCGAGTAGGGCTGGTACCTTGAGATACGAAATTATTTCATTCCAAAACCAAGTTTGTCAATGAATTTCATCCTATGCCAAATCAATTTCCCTGTTGAAAATAGTGGATATTTCATTAATCCATTCTAACCACTGAAAAAAACAAACATTTTATTACACATTTTTGTCATTGTCAGCATAAAAAAATGAAAAATGTACATTTAAAACATAGAAACATTTTCTTTCATGTATTCAATTCATAATGTGTAATGGTGTGATAACCCTTTACCATTTATTCAGTGGTGAGTGGTCAGGGCCAGCAAGCCTTCTCTGCAAGCCTAAACAATATCATAAGCGCCTACATCTAACAAATTAATTTCTAAGATTGTTTCCATGAAATTATGTTAATTTAAAAAATGTATACTGGATGTTAATCAAAAATTTTAAATAATTGTATGATACCTCACATAGGTCCTGTTCCTTTGAAAGAGAAAAGTTGAACTCATTCAGTACCACCCCAGGTGAAAACAACGCACTTTCTGACTTTTATATCCGTCAATGGCAGTGAAAGGCTTTTAATAAGACATGAGGGTAAGCGGTTTGGAAAATGGTCGGATGGATGATCTGTTGTTCCTTTTGTGTCACAAACCGATTTTATTTGTTTAAAAAAAGTGATAGTTTATTTTTTTCAAAGCTTTGTTATGAATGTTCATACTGTCGCATGGGCCAAAACTGACCCAAGAGTAGACGAGAGAAAAAAAAAAGTATTTGTTCCCTTGCAGGAAAAAGAAAACAGAAGCAAAGAGTAAACATCCTTGCCGCGCCAAACAGACTCTGACTGAGCTCTGTCTCATCTCCAGTTTCGGCAGGAAGTAATTAGAGTCCACACTTCATTCACTCTCGCCATCATCCCGTCAGACAACAGTTTCTGCTTATTTACACTCGACATGGGTTGAAAAAGCATTGTGCTTGGTTACGGCTGGTGAGTGCAGGACATTCTTGTCAAAGCACACAGTGTCACTTTGAAACAAATAGACCACGAACTTACAAAGGTTAGCCTTTCCTTCCACATCAACTCAGGATTAAGCATATTTACTTTTAAACTCTAAATTCTCAGAGGGTTACTATTTGCTAAGACGGTGGATGCATTTCTTTAAAAAACTAAACTCAAATTACCAATGACGTGCATTTGTCACAATTTTCCCCAAAAGAATAAACACATACAGTGGATATAAAAAGTCTACACACGCCCTTTTTTAAATGCCATGTTTTGTGATATATTAAAAAAAAAAAAGAGGTTTACCACCAGTAATCTAACCAAAGCTGGTAAAAACTCGTTTGATTTTCTTCTTTTCAAAGGCAGAGTAAAAAAATGAATACAATTACAAATGTTGTTTTTGTCAGGGTTTGTTATCGGTTGCGAAAATATTCTCTAGTCTCGTTTCCATTACATTTTTAACATGTTGAAAATTTCAACCTGAAGAAAAACAGCCCTCAAATCATCAAGTTCATTCTTTTGTAGTATTGTCAAACATACATTTTGAAATTATGGTGGGAAAAAGTTTGGAAATGTTTTATCTCTTTCTCATTTTTATATCACAAAAAAACTGCCTCATGATCATGGACGGATGTTTTTTTTTCCCCACTGTAATTGATCAATCTCAGTGTACCAAAATTCAGCTCAGATCCATACGGAAAGGAAACATCAATCTTTTACCAGCCACACCAACTGAATTTCAATCTCAGTCACATTATCAAGCTAAGACTTTAATTATTGTACAGACTCTCTGGAGGTTTGTTTTCCGTAATAGTTGAACACATTTGGTTCAAGCAGCACTTTGGCTGCGAAACGGCAGCCACTAAAATACAGCGGCGACATCAAACAAAGTCTCTCTCTTCCTAACTGCAATTAACGCGTAAGATCAATCAATTTTGCTGGAGTCCAAAAGTTACATTTTCCAAATGTGGAACTTAATCATTTATTGACAGCTTGGCTTTGATGACAAATGATAAACTTCACAGTCCTAATGAAGCGTGGAATTACATTACCTGATGAGGCAAGAAATTGCATGTTTAGAATGCAAATATAGCACTCATCTTCGTCACCAAGTGATGAGGTGAAACCTAATATCATGCAGGCAGATTATCAAAGCTTGCCGTCTAAATCTGATACAGTGAGGACGTCACGCCGAAGCGCCGAACATCACTGAGGAAAATCTGGTGGACACTTCATTAGGTACACCAGCGCAGTCAAATTCTTCCAAAACGATAAAGGGGTATAAATTCTTTTGCCAACAACTTGAAGCGATGGACACATCATGAAACAATTCTTACACCTAATGTTGGTAGTGCAATGTAAAGAATAAAATAATTTGGCCAAATTTTTTTATTCAATTCAATGGTCATCGTGTTGCTCCTTTTGGTCATCTTCAGATGAATGATACGAAACATGCAAAGCGCCATTAATATTTGTTCTTATTTGCAGAGAAGGAAGAATATATGCTTGGCTGTGAGTATTATTATATATTATCCGTTTACAAATGTTGCTCCTCTGTTTACTTGGCACCGATGCTATTCGCTAGCCTATCTTTACTGTTTGTTAGCATTGGGATAACTTCACGCTCTGTGGTTGTTTTTTGTGCACATTTTGTAAATCTGTTTTATGTGTAGATTGCAAATCAACTTTGTGGCAGTTTCACAGCTTCAAGACTGTTTTTTGAAGCAATGTCCACATGCACGTAGTTTATTTTCGATTGAAAGGTTTTCAGTCATATCAAAGATTTGTCAGTTTCAATTTTTATCAAAGGTTTATCACTTTCAATTTTTACATTCAGAAAAATGGCATTTTAATATGGCGTGTACTCTATATCTGCAGTATGTTTTGTTTTGTTTTTTATGTTCAGGCAACTTGCTTAATGCCAGCCCAGGTAAAATGAAGGTACTTTTTGGTTTCTATATCCGTCAATGGCAGCGAATGAGTTTTAATAGGAAACACTTCATTAGCTGTATACGATGTATATGGGATAATTACTCTTACATTTGATTAAAACTGAGATGTTTTATTTATTTTTTATTTTTTTTTACAGCTTGTATATTAAATTCCATTATCTCGTCTAACCCTAAGTAATATTTTCACTTGACGTGTAGACACCACACGACCACAATGCTAAACCAACTCATTTACTCCCCCGACCTCTTGAAGAATTCCGTTTCTAGTGGCCATGTTTGCTGAGTGTCATCTGGCATGAAAACACGCCTTGCCAAAAGGGAAGCAAAAGATCAACTTGTGCCATTTGCTCAGAGCCTTCCACATGTTGCTGGGAGATAAGGGCCAACAAATTCAACATTTTTTTCCCTCATTGGTTTAATCCCGGTTAAAGCCAATCTGTGCCCTCAGCCTTTGGGACGCAACGAGGGCAGACGTCTGGAGAAATGTGGGCAGTGGCAGAAACAAGTCCAATTCTGTTGCAATGACAAGCCAGAGAAGTCAGCACATTTCTATCAAGTCGGTCGCACAGCGGCGGCTGCAGTCTGCAGCTTCTGTTATTAAAAGTCAGTCAAACCGCCCAGCCCCTCACGTAACGAAAACATACACACTAACTTTATGTACTTTCACCTGTTAACTTCAGCCTAAAGAGAATGCACAAATTATTCCACTTTGGAGCTAATTTCCTAACGGGTGCGTTAGCTAGTACGCGTCGTCATAGCAACGAGGGTGAAGCAGAACAAACGTGTGTTCCAAGCGCTTCCAGGCAGCCCCAAAACACACATATACCCAAATGTAAGTTTGGAAGACGACAACATTGAGAGCGGTAGTTCTAAACAAACCGATAAACGCGCCTTACCTTGAATAGTTTTTCATTTTTGAAAGACTTCAAACGCCAGTCGACAAGTGACTACGGGAGAGGAAGAGGGACAAACAGCTGGCGAGTCAAGGAGGCCTCAAGTGGCGGTCTTACAGCGCCCTCACCAGGCTGTGCGTGTTACTAAAATGAATCTCATCCAATTCAATCGGCAGCCTTCTCCTCACTTTTGTCCTGGTCACTCGTCGCCCTCGCGCGGACAGAAATTCTTACTGCAGGTATTCACTCGAATGCCTTTTTCTTTGCCTGGTTGAACGTTGACTTAATTTCAATTGAAAGCATTCTGACAGACGTGACAAATTTACTTACACGTTGTACTTATTGCACCTTATGGAAAGCGCTTTGCTACAGCTCCATCTGTTGTGAAATGCGCTATAATAATACCATTAAGGGAGATAAAACAATTTTTATTAGGTGCATGTGGCTAAGATGCAAAAGAATTAGAGCAGATTGAAGTGAACAATATTTCCATGTGAATTTAAGTTTTGTTTTATTATGTATCAAAATAAATACGCATATAAAGTCACAGTCGTACTGGAGACTATCCCAGCTGTCTTTGGGCTGTGAATACAATATTTCTATTGAGAAAAAAAATTGCAAAAATGCTCATATGAAATGATGAGTCTTTTATTGAGTCTTAAAGTGTGGCATATCCCATCCATAATAGAAGTGCTCGTTCAACTCCTGCACTTAAACACAAACGTAAAAAAAAATAACATTTATGTCAATTATCTTCAATACCCCTTTGGAATACTTGGCGCAACGGGAAAAAAAACTCAGTAGTCTCCCTTTTATTTTTTTAATTTCCGTTTCAATATCAGTCATTCTGGGGCAGAATGGTGGTTTAAAGGTTGGCGCATTAACCTCAGTTTTGAAGTTCTGGGTTTGAATTTTAGCTCCGCTTAGGATGATCACCTCATGTTTCTGTGCTTCCTCATTTCAAGAACACACATTTTAGATGAACCTAGATCAGGGGTGCGCAAAGTGTGGACTGTGGGCCACATTTGGATTGTTCCATTCTTTTATCTGCCCTGAGCAGTCAGACTAATACTTCCATACATTTATTCATTGTTTTCCTAAAATTGTTGAAATAATTATAATTATTACATAATTATTTTTTATTCATTTAAATAATAAAATGCATTGCAGTTTAAAATTATATATAAATTGCATTTATTCTATTAAACACTGTAATTGAAATTAAATATGTGAGGATAACATGATTAATATTGTAATGATTAAATCATTATATTATTAAGAACTAGTTTATACACTTTTTGTTTTTGCCTCTATATCGTCGCCTTGGTGTACCGTTGTTGCCTCAATATCAGGGTGGATTTTACCTTGGCAATTTACGTGGGCCCCAGTGCTGCTTTTTAATACTATGATGGTTCCATTCCTCAACCCCTGTTAACAATAAATAAATAAAATACAATTAAAAATGGATCATTTAAAAAAATGGCGGAGCAAGAGGCTACGGCGTATTTATTTTCTATTTTTTACACTACAGATGATGCCTCGTAGATTTTTGGGGTCAAATGTCAGCCTGGTAGACAAATTTGGGCAGTCATTATAGGTTGCTCCACGTGAATGTTACTCTAGCTGTTCTAAAATTGATCTTAAGAGCACAGTTCCCAAATTAATCTCCCACACAAAAAAAAATGATGATTATTATTTTACACATTCAGAGTTTATCATCATAATGATGACATTGTGTGCTGTCCTAAATTGCTTTAATCAAAGCATTTTGATTCAATGCTGACAAAGATTGTGTGATGTCACTGAGCAGTTGTGTCCCCACTGTATTAGTATACGTTATTCTGAACCATGTTCGGGTTCAGTCAGTTCAGACGATAATTAAAAGTACATGTTTTGAAAATGACACAATTGGGAAACCCGCACCAAATTTCCTCTGACTGCAAAGTCTGAAGTCATCCAATAGAGCAGTCTGCTGAGCTGAAGGTACTTGTATGGATTTGGTTTGGACTTCAAATGGGTCTACATATATTTCTGCTTGTCAAAATATGTCAAATCTTAATCCACTCTCATTTTTTCAATTGTATTATTCATAATGAATGTAATTAATTATTTGTTTTAAATAATCTCATAAAAAAAGAGATTATACTATTTACAACAAAATCAATCTACTGATTACGATTAGCTGTTTGGAATACTGCACGGCTGCAAACATTTTGCATGAGCTTGGCAGGACAGTGAATGAGTGGTTTGCACAGAGGTCAGGGGTCTTCAATCCTGTTCCTCGAGGGCCGGTGTCACTCTCCCTGCTGCAGCACACCTGATTTAAAAGATCAGGATCATTATCTATCCTCTGCAGACCTTGCTGATTATCTGATCATTTGAATCGAGTGTGTTGCAACAGGGAGAGATGGAAAACGGACAGGACATCGGCCTTTGAGGAACAGGACCGTCCTTGAGTAACAAGGGTGAGGACTAACTGTCCTATCAGGGAGTCGGAGTTCCCATCAACTATAATTTTTCAGTAAAAGTACTAGTTGCTAATTTTGCACACTGGAGTGCACGGAGCAACTCCTTGAATGATGTTCCAAAATTGGCTGATCTTGATTAGCTGGTGAAGGCTAAAATATGACATATTTTAAGAGCAAAGTAAGCCTAAAATGCTGTGCCACCTTTGCACTGTGAAGAATACTACAGTTCCGTGTAAAAGAACACAGCAGTAAAAATATTTTTAAGAGAATGAATATTGCAAAATATCTTTTATTAAATGATCTAAATTCTCTCTCTCTCCCCCCCCCCCCCTCTCTCTCTCTCTCTCTCTATATATATATATATATAAATATATATATATGGTGTTTTTCTTCCCTACTGAGTAAAGTATTTGATTCCTCTTAGAACAATAATGGACGGCCAAGGAGATGGAGACCACAACGGTCCAAATCGTAAGTGGATCAAATGTGATTTCTATAGCGGTTTTTTTTTTTTTTTCGTCTCAGCTACAGTATTTCTGGTGGTTTTGGTGTTCTGGGGCAGGCCCCGGCTCCGGCCGCATAGCAAGGTGGCAAAGCTCAGATAGTCGGATGCATGGTAGAATCATTTCCAAGTTTTAATTATCTTGCAGGCTACCGTACATCCATACCAGTTGCAGATCTGCCACCAACTGATAGTGATGATGTTGATGATGATGATGATAATGATGACCATGACGATGTTGGTGATGAGGAAGACATGGATTCTGTTTTCCTCATGCATTTGTTTGTCAATCATTACATGAGATTCTTTGTACCTCCCCGAGCGGCGCTGCAACAAGCTAACGTTGACAATGAGAACGTTGTACGTGATATCAAGATTGAAAAGAGTAACGCCGATGATCTCGTTGACCATGAAGATGAGTTGGTCGTCGCGGTCGGGCCCGAGGCCGAGTTGGGTGTCCACCAGCCAGTGGAGGATGAAGAAGACCCCCAACCGGGACCGTCGAGGAACAGATCTCGAGATGACGAGGAAGAGGAAGAGGAAATGCGGAGCAGCAGCAGATATTTCCGCTGGTGGCACGAATTTGAAAACAGCTCAGATGGCAGCACTGACTTAGATAACGACGAACAAGACCCCGTGCCCGATGGAGCTCGGAAAAGGTCACGGGAAGACTTGGATGGGAATTTAAGACTGCAGGGTGACCTGTCCCTTATGACTCTGAGCGGGCATCACGTTCACGGCTCCAAGAATCCTGCGAACGAGGAACGAGGGGCTGCCAACGTGGGCGACTTTCATTTTGTTGCGCAAGAGACGGCGGAAGACACGCAGAGCCGAGAAAACTATGACAAAGACAGTAAGAGTGGCAAGAAGCGATTTAAGAGATGATAGATGTAGTAGCCGTCTCCCGAAAAAAACAAAAAATGCCTGCACTTGTAGTTTTCTCTTCATTTTAGTCACTTTTCATTGAGACAGAATTGGTTTGTTGAATGTACTTTTCTTTTATTTCTTTTTTAATTGTGAGAATTGCGTTGTTAAATGTTCTTGCACTTCATCATTTCAATCACTTTTTAATTAAGACAGGATTGGTTTTAATCGAGCAACTAATTCATTTAAATGGGGATAAAAGCTTGAAATTTGGTACATTTACTATTCAAATCCCACTTAAAAAAATGACAGCTGGCTATTCAAAATTATAAAATGAAAAATCAACAAACTCTAAAATGTCCGCCCAAATTTTGTATTTCCATTTATAAGCCATTTTTTAGGCCCCATAAATGTATAAAGTTAAATATAAAATAGAGTATTCTGGATATTTTGGTACATCTCTATAACGGTTCTTCATATATCGCATAAAGTTTAAACCACTACAGATTTAGGAGCAAGAAAGAATATATTTTCTTACATATACATTAAGGTAATTATTAAATGCAATATTTTCCGGACAACAAGCCGCGACATTTTTTCTAGATTTTGAACCATGCGGCTAATACAATGGTGCGGCTGTTCTGTGGATTTTTCTTTTGACAGTAGGGGCGCTCTATAGTTCAGAAAATACGCTAAATAAATCTAGATTTTTTTTCACTTGGTTCTGTTTTAATTAGCAAAGTTGTAAATTAGCAAAGTAGTCAGGTGCGGCTTTTATATCTTTTTTTTTTTAAATTGAAAGGGTGGCTGCGGCTTATATGCGGGTGTGCCTAGTCTGGAAAATACGGTAATTTTACTTTGTTTTGGATTTTTTTTTTTTTTTTTAATGGGATAGCTTCATTAAATGTACTTTTGCCACACTTCATCTTTCCTCAAATTCACACTTTTTCGTTGATGTAAACAATATTCAAAATATTTTCATCATGAATGTGGAAATTAAGCTCCATGACTGTTGAACTTGTTCCTTCCAGTGACAAAATACACCCGATTGTGAGTCAGTGCAGACACAGCTACATTTTATCCAGTGTCACCGCTACAAAAACGTAAACACAAATCAGTAAGACAATCAATAGCTCTAAAAGTCACTTTTGTACGTGTCAATGCAGCCGCGCTTACATTTATCCACTGTCACCACGACTTAAGTGTAAACAAACAAATTGGGACCGGCATAATGAATAGCACAAAAAAGGTCAGCACATCAAATAGAATAAATGATCATGCACGATTTTCGAGCTACAAACTCCAAACGCTGATTTCATAGACTGCTGCACTCGTCAGGAATCATTTTTTTCTCTTTGTGCCTTTTCTGCCTGCCCTTTTCATTGTTTACCAAAGGTTACAGCTGTGTCTAATTAGCATTCTGTGGAATTTGACTCTGCTGACTGAAAGGTCACCAACCTTGTCCGACAATGAAACTTACCGAGTTGCCTGCTGACCATTGCTGTGGATTCAAACAGTGCCACTGACTTATTCCTGTGGTGCCTCTAGAAGAAGAAACACAAGAATGGCATCATTATAATCCATGTCTGGGAACAATTTGGTCAAAGTTGAAGATTAGATAACACGTCTTGTGGTGACCCGCCCAAAAAATTGCCCTGCTCCAAAAATGTTTCCACTTTTTTTTTATTGTTGATATGCGAAATTGTGGCTGACTTTTAAAAAAATAAAAAAATGTCAATTTTGCAACATATGTTATCCACTTTTTTTTTTATTATTGTTGATATGCAAAGTTATGGGTGACTTTAAAAAATAAATCCAAACATGACAATTTTGCAACATACATTTTCCACTTTACTTTTTTTTTTATTATTGTTGAGATGTGAAGTTATGGCTGACTTTTATAAAATAAATCCAAAAATTTTGCAACATACATTTTCCACTTTACTTTTTTTTATTATTATTGTTGTGATATGAAATGGCTGACTTTTAAAAAAATAAATCCCAAAAAAATGACAATTTTGCAACAATTTTTCCACTTTTCCTTTTTTTTTATTATTGTTGATATGCGAAGTTATGGCTGACTTTTAAAAAAATAAAAATTAAAAAGATCCAAACTGTTCTACTGAAATAGAAACAGTGATTTGGTAATATTGTTATAGCTTCATACATGCGCAAACGAAAAGAAGGAATTACCTTTCAAATTAAATACACGCTAACACAAATACTACAGATGAAACACATCAATATAATTTTATTTCTATAGCACTTTTCAAAACAACTTACAAAGTATTGTACACACAACGGTGAACATACACCATAAAAGTCCTGCTATCACACTGAAGGAAGCAAATAAACATAAAAAAGGAAATGTGCTAGAATTCGAGAAAGAGTCTCAGCGGAACACAATAACAGATACGATCAAGAATAAACAGCAATACTGTATCTTACGCTATATTGCATGTGCCTGAGATACTTGCCGTTAGTAGGTCAACCATTTCCTGGTAAGACTGAAACATTCAGAACAGAAACCTAATATTTTTCAAATCCTCACACACCCGCACCAATTAAATACTATTGGTAAGTGGGATTTATTATTTCATCCAGATCTGGCCCTTAATTTACCGTATTTTCCGGACTATAAACCGCTACTTTTTTCCAAGATTTTGAACCGTGCGGCTAATACCTTTCTGTGGATTTTTCCTTCACCACTAGGGGCGCTCTATCATTCGGAAAATACGCTCAATAAATCAGTTTTTTTTTCTCTTGGGTTTGTTCTGTTTTAATTAGCAAAGTTGTTGCCGTGTTAAAAGGCACTCTTTTAACAATCTCATTATGTACCTTTGTGTGCATTCACAGTACAAAATTATTCTGTAGAAGCAGCTTTTTTATTTTCTGGTGTTTTTTTTTTGTTTTCCCCAAAAGAGTTGCTGCAGCTTATATACAAGTGTGCCTTATAGTCCGGAAAATACGGTGCTCATCTATGGATAGTCTCCGGCATCTTTTGTTCTAGTGGACCAAACATACTGCGGGACAGTGAAGGTCATTAAATGAAGAAATAAGGTTAAGTATAAACACTACATGGCCGTATATTACGCTTCTATATACCACGGGTATAATTGACATTCCAATTTGAATCAAGCAGGAAGAGTGACTGTCTCCTCTATAGAAATATTTACATTCGTTGAGTACAATCCTTTTAGCAACTATTATGAAATCTGAAAAGGACTAAGTTATGTAGAGCTTTACATGTGCACCGGACATTTACTCCCACAATAAATACAATATATCAAAGTGCTGTAATGAACAAAATGTTCAAATGTTCATTCTCAAAGGACACATTTTTCCCCAAACATACAACAGCAGTATTCTTGTACATTATGGCAAACCTCAAGGTACTGTATATGATACAAGGTACTTATAAAACAAGTGATTGTTAATGCAATAAGGGTGGGGGAATAATAACAAGCAAAATAAGATAATTATAATAAATATTATACAATTGGCTTACAAAACCCTCCGAACTCGGATTACTTGTCGACCGGCTAGTGTTCTCAAAGTGTTGTTGAAAACTTTGTCATGATACTGTAATCTAAAAAAATAAAAATAAATAAAAATCAGCCAAATTTTTGGTCAATCCAGTTCCATGTTGAAATTGAGTTGTTGGTTGGATATTATCAGATCCCTTTTTTGGTTTGTTGTGCTTATCGAGGATCTTCATAGGCATGAAGAAGCAAAGTTTGACTGAGATCCAAAATTCCTTCTGGCTCCAATGGAACAAAACATTAATATCACACACTCAAAGCCACTTAGTGAATTTGCTACTGGAAAAGATTTTAGCCTTAGCGCTCTCGGGTGCTGTCGTTACATCCATCAATCCATCCGTTTTGGACAGCGCTTGAAGCCTATCCCGGATAACCTTGCGTGAGTGGCAGGGTACAGACAACCACCTGAAAGACTCAGACTAAATCATTCATTCCCACATTTTAAAGACAATTAACTCATTTACTATCAAAGACGTCAACTTTTGGACTATGTGAGAAAAAAGCCACAAAAAAAGTCCAAATTCAAACCCAGATCCCACCCCAAAGCAGTGCTAACCAATACTGATGGGAAAATGAAGCTTCAAATGTGCTTCATGAACAAGCTGCTGTATTTTCAAATCCTCTAGATGGCACTGTTGGTTAAAATAAAGGGTTTTTAAAAAATGGCAATTTAGTATGCTTTCAGCCCAATGTTGTACAGAGAGTGCCATCTACAGGAGTCCAAAAATAATACAACTGGTTCATGAAGCAGATTTGAAGCTTCATTTACCCATCACTACTAACCGATGCAAAACCGCCATGCCGCTCTTGTTATTCAAATAAAACACGAGCATTTCACCAGGTGTTTAAAAATAAATATCAAAGTACACTAAAAATAGTGTAGTCCTAGTTACATGTGATGTCTCCTTGACTTGACAAGCGATTGTCGCCGCTTCCGCTTCCTGTGGCACTGCTCCCTCCTCTCCGGCCAGGGGAAACCACTGTCAGTTGCTCGGAAGGCCTCATCGTACTCGTCGCTGTCACTGTCCGCCCCAGCCGCCGGGAAAGCTCTGCCTGGGAAGACTTCTTCCAGCTTGGTGGTGAAAAAGGCCTCCAAGCTGCGGCCGGCTTGCGCCACCTCCGAATCAGGCTGAGGTCAGACGAGCGAAGAAAAATGCTCACAGCGATCAATCAGAAGGGAAAGCCAACAAATTCAAGTTCATAAATCATTACTTACATAGTTGAACTTTGCACAGTTGTGGAACATGAGGTAGACATCAGCCACAAAGTGGTCAGGTGAGTTGTAATGATGCGAGCTCCTCATGTTGAGTCGTGCTCGGATGACGGACAGGTCAATAGGTCGCTTGATGATCTGATAGTAATGACGGGCCTATACCACAAAGCATCGATATTTGATATTTTCACTTTACGCCGACGCATTTCAAATTCATCAGCATCTAATCTCGTTGCACACTTGAGTACAATGACAATAAAGGGATTTCTATTCTATTCTATTCATTCATTTGTCCACTGATTAATGAGAGCAAAATGTGCGAGTTAATAATCTGCAGCTCAAGTGAGAGACATTTGCTAAATAGATTCCAAACTGATGAAAACATTTTATCGGCTTCAGTCCGCACTGAAGGCTGAGCTACCAAATGGACAGCTTGCCACTGTGTCCATGACATGAATCATTAAGTTGTGATGGGAAAATAAAGCTTCAAATCTGCTTCATGAACCAGTTGTAGTATTTCTGGACTCCTCTAGATGGCACTCTCTGACACACTGAATTGCCATTTTTTTAATCCCTTTATTTAAACCAACAGTGCCATCTAGAGGATTCAAAAATACAGCAGCTGGTTCATGAAGCAAATTTGAAGCTTCATTTTCCCATCACTATCATTAAGTTCCTGATAATCTTCGGACTTGTTTCACTTTGATAAGTGAAGGGGGAATTTTGGTGCCTCAAGGACAACATACAAGACAGCAGAAATATTTAAGGCACTTTAGTTTTTTTTTTCATATAGGCTTTTTGACTTGCATTTAAATAATTAAAGCGGAAGTACGGAAAGGACTCACCAGTGGACTGACGGGCTCCTGAAAGGGAGCACTCAGGATGTTATTGAGGATCAGGAGGGTCAATCGCTCACATTTCTAAAATATAAATTTAAAAAATAAATAAAAATAGAGCAAGAACACAAGTAAGAATGTGCATCACCCCTGATGGTTTGTAAAAGGACTTTGCTCTTACTCTCTGATCGCACGCAGACAAGCCGTGTCCTGATGTGCGCTCTCCAGATGTTCTTCTATTTTCACAGTCATACTCAACCTCCGGCTGCACAACATCTCTGCACAAGCTGCAAAGCCAGTCACCTCTGGAGAGGACAACAAATAAATAATGGTCAGACCAGTGAAAACGTGTCGTGTATTTGGAGCGAGACACTTGGAAACTTACGAAGGGAAGCTTAGCAGAGGTGGGATGTGACATGACAAATGGTAAACTTTTGGACAGCGATCACAGCATAAAAGCTCCCCACCGATCAGACACACGCCACAGAAGTCCTCACTCTCAATTTCCGCACCGGCGTCCTCAACTTCTTCCGGCCTCTGCAGGCCAGGGTTGGCAATTAGAAGTGGCCTCCAAGCAGGTCCGATTGGGAACTCTTCCTCGAGGTCCGAGCGCAGTGGCTGCGGGTCGTCGGTTGTTTCGTGCTCAGATTCAATGTCAAGCTCCGACTCCACAGACCCCTGAGAGTCCCCGTGCGGCTCAGACGAATGTTCTGAATCTGTTTCGGTTTGGAACATGATGCCGATTTCTGGTTGGGCATCTGATTCGGTTTCTGCAGCACCCGAGTCCAGTCCTCCTTGCCCGTCCTCGGATCCTGCTCCTGAAGCGGATTCTGAAAATGCGTCACATTCAAGACTCTGATCGTAGTAACCCCCCACCGACGCTTTTCTGTTGCAGCTTTTCCGAACTTCGTTCTCCTTGCCCGGACCGTCCGGTTCTGTCTCTGATGAAAATTCGGGTGATGAATCCGAGTCGAGTTGCGCTTCGACTTGAGAGACAGCAGCCTCTTCCGAGACGGACTTGGGTTCAGAGTCCGAGTCAAAGTCGAGTGCAGAGTTTTCATCCTGATGTTCTTCGGGTGGCAGTGTCGAAGTTTTGGGAAAGCTGGCCCTTGGACGAGTGTCCCACTCACTGTCAACCGTGAGCCACTGACGATTGTTTGGAGACTGTGACGCTGTGACTTTGTGGGTCTTCGTGGTATCAGGGCCTCTTGACTCACCCTGTAAAGAAAAGAAAATCTAGCACAATCAGTCAGACTTTTCGATCAAAAGGGGAGAATGAACAAAAATGTTGAGGGGTGGGGCGCAAATTGTTTTGTTCTTGCTGGGGGGGGGGTAACAGAAAATATTTGAGACGCACTGCACTACAGCACCAAGGGTTCATTTTAAAAGCAGTTCCATCATGCGACTTTTCCCGTAGTATTCTGCATACCGTACCTTGTGCGTTACATCCTGCCAGGTTTGCTGCTGCAAATTAGCCTTCTCCGTGGTGCTTGCAGGTAAGGGGTCGCTCTGCCTTCGTCCGTGTGGGGGAAGTTGAGAGATAAGAACTTTCAGGCGTTCGAGGCAAACCACTGGCACGCGGGCTCTTCCAGAGTCTACCTCGGAATCTCTATTGCTTGACAGGGAACATGAGTAACAAATTGTAAAAAATTGAGAACATGTTGTATAATTACCACGGTTGGCCATACATACCTGTTATGACCGTTTCTTGACACGTTGTGCTTTTCCTTGGCATCGTGACGAACCTCAAAATTGAAGTATGAAGGATCTAACAAAGAGGTCGATATCGAGGTTATTGCTCAATCAGAACGTAAATAATTGTAAGATTTTGTGTCACTTCCCCTCACCTGGCTCGGTTTTATAAGAGAGTAATGGAGATCGGCGACTTCTGTTGAGGATTATGTCGGCTGAGGTTCCCTTGACAATGCAAAGAACGCCATCTGAAGCTCTTCTCTGCCTGGAGTCAGCACTGGCATGCTAAACACAAAATAATCGACATTAAAAAGTGTGCTTCAAGTCTTTTCAAGATACTTCAACTTGAATCTGCATTTGTGAGCAAGCTTGCGATGTGATGCTGGTCATACCACACCATCTGCGTCAAGTTTAACAATCAATGTACTTTTTGACGTCTATTCCCGTCAATGGCAGTGAATGAGTTAAGAGTTAAGCAAAAACAATTTTGAAGGATGTGATGGTCTACCTTCCTTGTTACCAAATTTGCCGATCCCACATCAGGGCTGTGAGTAGATTCTGTCGGCCTTTCAGAATAAGAGCTGCCGGATGGTGCCGCTAGCTCTACGCTGATACTCTGAGAACGTCTCTTTCCGCTCGTGCCTACTGAACTTGGATTGGGTCTGCAGCTCTGCACGTCAGAGCCATCATTGTTGTCTGCCACAGACACCTCCAGGGACGTGGATCTCTGCAGAGCACAAATGAGCAGAACTCAACAGTGTTTCAAGCTGCGCCACATCATGCACAGGTGCACATGTTCGTGTCATGAACAGCAGACGGGTAGGAGTTGGGAGTGGATGCAACAAAAACATCAGTCAGAGCTAATTCAAAGCAAGTGGTGCTTCAGAATCACAGCTGCATATATTACTCGAATTGTTTAAGCCATGAAAGGATTGCTTGCAGCAATAATCACCGCATGTAAATTCCTCCTTTCATTGAAGTAGAAGCAAGGAAAAGCTTGTATGTTTTGGGCTTGTTTTTTTTTTTGTGTGTGTTTTTTTTTTTTTTTTTGGTTTCTTGCTAGCGGACTCCTGCTACAGTTGTAAATTTGAAAGAATTACAAGCAAGAAAGACCAGGACAGAATCCAAAATGCTGAGCTTATGATTTAAAACTCAATTCGCAACAAGCAGCAGTTTGGCAGTTAGAAGAATAAGCGAGTAATGATTGTCGTGAGCTGTTGTAAGCAAGCAGGAGCCTTGAAAATCATTTGACTTCTATACTCGCCCTTCTTTCCAAATTGAGGTCAGGTCGATATAAAGCACCTGCTTCCGAGTATCGTGCGATTAAAACACTCATCAGATCTGTACCTCTTCAGGAGACATATGAAGGATTGTGAGTGCTTCCGAACATACTTTAATCCTTCTTTTGGAAATGGTGGGGAATTGTAGGAATATATCTCGGAGTGAAATAATACTTCCGCTATTCCCTGAGTGGCTCATTAATGGCAGGTTAAGTATAGGAACGATTACGCTCGAGCGGTTTTATGTCATATTCACAGGCTGTGACACAGAAACAATGCATCTCTGTTTCTGTATTTGTGATCAAGCATCGCAAGGATTTTTAGAGGGATAATTATCGCGCTTGCTCAAACCACTGGCAATAAATCAGTTTTCTGTTAGATTCTTTGTTTGCTTTGCCGTGAAACGTGAAACTCTTCTTGTCATCCTTTTTTTTTTTTTTCTTTTTTTCATAAAAGCAGAAGCCACTTTCTGTTGTACCATCTGTTTTCAGCCGAACTGTCAGCAGCGAGAAGAGATCGTTCTGGCAATAAATTAAACAGTGTGTTTTTAGTTAAAGGATTTTGCGGATTTTAATTAAAATAAAATAATCTTGGTGGCTCTTACAATATGTCAGCCAAGTAAATCAGTCACCACCTGGTTGCCGCCATCATATTTATTTAGGCTTGTGTGTTAGCTTGATGGCATTTCCTTTGTGCCAGCCAGTGTTTGAATGCTTAATTTGAAATGATCTTGAATCTGTGCACGTTGTTTGAAACATATATTATGAACTCATTGAACACATCTGCATGATGTAATTTATTACAATTAGAACTTTGGATTGTGCGGTTTTATGTAGTTTCTTTTTTTAATTATTTGTTGTTGGGCAAACTTTCTCTCACCCGGCTCGTCGTTTGACCTCGTAGCGTCAGTGCAGGACGGATTCTCTGCTGTTCTTTCCTCAATTCTGCTGCTGGAGAAATCTGAAACGGTTGTTGTTGTTGTTGGACAGGACTCTTCTCGCTTCGGTCGTGCTGTGGCTCCTCAAATTCTGTCACAGCTGTTTGTCCATGACTCCCCTCCACTCTGCATCGCTCGTGCAGGCTTTCCTCAGCCACGATATCTCGCTCCACGACAGTATCGCCGAGCACCTCCTGCAACTTCTCCTGGCACGGGGCGTGACTCGGGTGTGACGGAGGTTGGTCTGCACTCTGCTGACTGTTGCAGACTGGAAGGGATCCTCTCTGGTGATGGTGATGGAGATGAGCCTCGGTAAGCGACTGGGAGTCGGAGGCGCTTGCTTGTGGCTGGGATGCGGGTCCACGACTGCAATTACTCTGGATTGGTCCCACGATGGGGGGATGCGATAGAGATGAAGGGCTTTTCGAAGATGTTTGCAAGGCAGAGGAGTCACTTGGGTCCCAGCACCTCAGCAGCTGCTGGCTCGTCACCCGGCACCCTGGGCCAGTTGGAACATAGCTGGAGTTGTAGAGTGGACCTCCCAGCTGGCTCTTGTCCAGCTCTGACTGAGAAGGGATGCCATGCAGGCAACACACCTGGGGCTCATAGCACATCTGGTAGCCACAGGCTGAATCTCGTCCCCTGTGGCAAATGGACGGCAGAGCCAAGCATGTGATGGGCTGGGGCCTTAGGACGGTGGAGCAGGCCAAGCCTTGAGGATACTGGCAGTTTCCGCCTTCCACAGTCAGCTGGCCTGTGTTGCACACAGTTGCAATGAGACATATGATGGATAAATGAAGCTTCCAATCTGCGTCATGAAGCAGTTGTAGTATTGTTGGACTCTCTGTTCAACATTGAGCTGAAAGAACACTGAATTGCCATTTTTTTAAACCCTTTATTTTGTGGTGGATGGGCCCCAAATCACACAAAAACATATGCCCATGAAATATATATATATATATATATATTTTATTTTTTGTTGATGAGTAAAGTGTATCATCATTCAACGTCATACATAAAAATGCAACTCAAAGTAAACTTACCTAAAGAGGACATCTGTTTGGTCCAGTAGCTGGCGTCCCAATTGAACTTGATTTTCACGGGACTCCAAGTTTCAGACTGCAGTGATGAGTCAAGCAATTGTTGGATTTGCAAAGAAATCTGAAAGAATAATAAATAGATCAATTCTGCTCTGCTGGAACAAATTGTGTATGGGCTGTATGTCTAATACATAAAATTTAAAGGGTGCTTCATGATATACTGTACTGACTGGACTCGTCAATAAAATAAAAAATATTATTCTGAATTATCGTAAAGTATGCTTATGCTTTTATTCATTTATTTATTTTTTGGGGTGAAAAGTCACGTGCACTTTTCATTGGCTGTTTCAGATTCAAATTTTGGCCTGCAGCATTGAGGAAAACTATCAGCTGAACCCCGCACAGTAGCGATGGGTAAATGAAGCTTCAAATGTGCTTCATGAACCAGCTGTAATATTTTTGGACTCCTCTAGATGGCACTCTTTGTTCAACATTGCACTGAAAGCACACTGAATTGCCATATTTGAAACCCTTTATTTCACCCAACAGTGCCATCTAGAGGACTCAAAAATACAGCAGTATTTTTGAGCCCTTTAGATGGCACTGTTGGTTTAAATAAACGTTTTAAAAAGTGGCAATCAGTGAGTTTTTAGTCAGATGTTGAACAAAGAGTGCCATCTAGAGGAATCCAAAAATACTACAACTGGTTCATGAAGCACATTTGAAGCTTCATTTACCCATTACTAATCCCCTGCATTTTTGTCTGCCCGTCTTTCCGTCAATCAAAAGACAACAGCATATTTTTATTTCCACTTGCATGATCATTCTGTTGGCGTACCAGTCTCCTGCTGAAGAGCACCGGGCCCCGGCAATGGTGTGTTGTTGCCCAATTGATGAACTTCTGCACGTGGTCTAATTGGGCACACGTCTCTATTGCCCCCTGCAGCTGGTCCTCCAGAGGCTGCTGCAAATCCTCGGAGATTTTCTGCATAGAAACAATAACATGAAGGCCGTCTCTTAAGCTGACTGGCACACAAGGAGCAATCACCGATCAATGACTTCCCCACTCTTATTTCCGGACATGCTGCCTTACGATAATTTGATTGAGCACGATGGGCTTTGGTTTGCTTTCTTTCGGCACTGATAACTGATTCTTTACACGTACAAACGCTAACCGGCTAAGAGATAAGAAGAAAAGAAAAGGCGAAAGTAATTACCTCCAGTTGCTCTATTAATAGGTTAGCTCGTTTGTTAAGCTCGTTCATCATAATCATTTTTGCCATCTTAATCTGGTTCTCAGCCTTCCTGTGTGCGATCTTGACTCCATGAACTCTAGAAAAAAAAGACATGAAAATGGGAAATAAATCTCATCTGGCAGGTCCAAAAAAATTCCACTTGCATAAGATTGTAAGATAACAGGACACTATATTTTCAGTATAGAGTCAATATAAAAGGTCAACAAAAAGTCCTGTTTGAATAAAAAAAAGGAGACAACATTAAATTATTTAAAAACTTTTTTCCATCATTGAGACCTAAAACCGGAATAACTAAAAAAAAAAGCAGCTTTTCCTGACATTGTTTTGCTCTCTAGCTAGCAGAAGCCTAAAGCTTTCGTGCAAACACAGACTGCTATTTGGTAGTGATGGGTAAATGAAGCTTTAAATCTGTTTCATGAACCAGTTGTAGAAAAACTTTGGACTCCTGTAGACTCCCTGTTCAATATTGGGCTGAAAGCACATTGCCATTTTTAAAGCCTTTATTTAAACCAACAGTGCCATCTAGAGGACTCAAAAATCCAACAGCTGGTTCGCGAAGCAAATTTGAAGCTTCATTTTCCCATCACTACCAATTCCCAGTTTTTTGTGCTTACGCCTACGACATATAAAATACAAAAAAAAATTATTTGGCACCATCTTGTGACATCTTGGGTCCTTGGAAGTATGTCAAAGTGAGGGGTGGAGTTTCACGTAATCAGGCCATAGCCTTGTCTAAAAATGTATTATTTACGTCACGGATGTCTTTTAACCGGAACCAACCTGTCCTCTATCTGCTTCGCGTTGTTCTCCACGGCAGACCGCCTCTCTTCCACCTGTACCGTGAGGTTTTCAAAGAGCCACCGCTGATCTTGGAGAGCCTTCCCAATCTGCACCACCCTGCACACAGGTGTAGCATTCACAGCAGTCACCACCGAGGGGAAGTTCATGAATACACAACGCCAGAAGGAAATGTGTTTCTCCCGGGATGCTGGTGACCTTCCAGCCGACTGCTGTGCTGTAACACCACCGAAAAACAAAAGCATACGGATACTGACTAGATATGAGGCGGGCCAAGGGTAGTGTTTATGCAGATACTAATGATAAAAGTGACAGGGAACTTTTTAACCTGCACTAATCCCCTCTTTTCCGTGTCCTTGTGCTGTGTGCGTGTGAGAGGACTGACCTGTGGGTTTTGTGGGAGGACAGGTGACAGCTGCTGCAGCACAGAAGGTCACATGACTCACAAAGCAGCTCCAGGGGCTGCTGTCTATGAGAGTGGCACGTGAGGAAGGAACAAGGATATGACCCTGTGCCTGGGGAGGGAGACAGTATGCAACAGCAATTAGACAATAAATGACTGATGCGGATAACTCGCGACACACCACCCAACAGGTGTGCAGACATGCTGACAATTTGAGCGCCTTAATAGTTGGATAAGCGCTATACAAGTGCAAGAGCATTCAGAACATGTATCGGATCCCACGACAATGTCCATGTGTACCTAATGTTGTGACCAGCAAGTGTGTTTAGAGAGAACAACTACTTTAACATCCATCGATCCATTTTCTACCATTTATCATATTCGGCATGGAGATTACCCATGGAACCAAAACTGTCGTAATGGAGTTCCCACAAAAGCAGATTCTATTTTCCAAGATAAATTTAAAAGGAAGTTGTGTCAAAATGAGGACTATCAACTACTATTGCTACCACCTGGAAAAACATACGCTGCTTTGTCAAGAATCTTTTTTGTGCCTCGCTACGCATAACTACATGTTTGAGGTGGCAAAATGAATCCAGTTTAATCCTCCATCGTCTCGAATATATCCCACTCGGTCGTCGCAGGGCTTTTCACACCGGGACGATGAGGCGCTCTCAAGCAGCCACACCGGCGCAAAGCCCTCGTCCACACGCTTGCTGTCAAATTGGGCTTTCAAAAGATACCTTTAGCCCTCAAGGCAATTCCATCCTTCTCCCTATTAGAAGTGCGCGCAATCACCGTCGACAATAAGGCAGTTGAAACGAAGCAAGCCGGCTGTATTCACTCCCACAATGGCGCAGAGACAAAAGTTTTTAACTACCAGTTGTAGTGCGCGCGACTGCTATCATGAAATCTGCCTGGCAACAGGAACGAGCTGAATTCTCATTGGATGAAAACTCTCACCTAAAAATTCAACACAGACGGAAATAAATCTCTGAATTCACTTCACAGTGTCTGAACCTCTGACATCACAGGTTCGTACACCCTTAAATGACAATGTCCAAATTAGGTCCAACTAACCTGTTTACGGGACACATGTGTTGGATTAAAATGCATCCTATACTTTGCTGCAGAGCCGCCAACATGAATCCAGTTTGACTCAAATAGTTCAAGAGCTATCTGAGTGACAATGAAAGCAAACAATATTACAAGCTGTCCCATCAATTCTTTGATGCAGCAGCCAGCTGCACTCCAAAATATCTTTCAAACACTTGTAAATAGGTCAGGCATGAAGAGTGACTAACGTTGGACGCCTCACCCCGGCTGACCCGCTCACACTTGTGTGGCTTACGAGCGCAACGTTGTTCGATGTTTGCAAACCCAACGTGACTGCCCGCATCCTGTCTGCCAGCTCTTCTCACGCTGCACATACCAACACGAAGGTCTCACCGTGAGCGAGCGCAGAGGACAAACGAGTGGTCTACAAAAGCTTCTACTCCACTTGAGGCTCTTTAAATAGTGGCGAGCTAATATTAGCAAATAATGAAACCTTACAGCCACTTTACAAATCTGGGACACTTATTTAAATAAAGTAGTGATAAAAATAGCAATCTTCAGGAGGAACTATTGGCAGCTTACTAAAAGGTATACCGTATTTCCTTCAATAATGGCATGTAGTGAATTTGAAGTTAGACTTTTGTTTTTTTTTAAATATAAGAAAAATAACACTCTATAATGTATTATTAAATATGTAAAGAATGAAACCCATTTTTTCCTACAAGTTAATAGACATTGTACTACTACTTCAGGTGTGCGCACTTGTCCACCTCAGGGCAGAGATATACAGGCGTAGAAATATTACAGTACATGGTTGATGTAAACTAATGAAATAACTAAAATTTAAAAAAAAATTTACGAAATAAAATAATAATGAAAATACTTTTTTTAAAAAAACAAAAACTAACTGCATTTCAGTTTAAATTAAAACTAACTAAAACTCTCTAAACTCTATGAATTTAACAAAAAATATTTGAAATAAATGTATTTATTTTGGTATGGCTGTACATCTGAACAGAAGAAGGAAGGTCAAATAAGGCCATATTTAAAAAAAAAAGAAATAAATCTAATACTAAAACAAATAAAAACAGAGCATTCTGCCAAAAAAAAGAAATAATAAAAACTAACAAACTCGCTCAAAAAGCGACTTCAAACTAAATAAAAATAAAAACCACGGCAACTGTAACAGAAAATCCAAACCTATTATAACACTGCTCAAGTGATTAATTGAGTCATGGAATTTATTTAAGTGGAGGCCAATGATTGAGGAAATGATAATAAGCAGTAGTAGTAATAATCATAATCATTAACAGTGGTGGGAAGTAACAAAAGTATAAATAGTTATAAACTTTTACTTGAGTATTTTTGTTAAACAGGAACTAAACACAAACATTTCAAAGTAGGGGTCTTCAAGCCGGGTCCTCGCAAGCCAGCTCATCCGCAAGCTTTGCACAAGTCTGTTAATGATCCCTCATTTGAATCAGGTGAGTTGGCGCAGGGAAACATCAAAAACAGGCTGGACAAGCTGTCCGAGAACCGGACTCGGAGACCCGTTTTAAAGCAAGAATGCATTGCATGTGCCAGCACGAGTCAAAGCATTGCACTCTGATTAATATTGCATTCATGGAATAAAAATTAAATGAATAATTCATCAACGTGTGGGGGCCGCCATGTTTGGTGAAATCGTCTTCAGCTGCAGACCGGAAGTGACGTCGCTGCTGTAAACGCGCCTCGTCTGCTTCTACTGAATTGTGTCGGCTCACAAATTGTTTACTGACGACGATTTAATTTGTAAATAAAGTGGTTAGGAATTGGTCAACATATTTTTGATGAGATGTGATGTTTAAACATATTTTCCCTTATAAATACATTATGGATTTAGATAAAGAATCGCGGATAAAGACGATGTGCACATTTAAAATAGACTTGATAGATTTTTCAACCTCCACGGATGACAACACGAAAAGCGAATGAAGACGAAATGAAAGCCCGCTTGCCTGATCCAGTAGTCGGAAGAGAGCCGGAGACTCTGTGATGCAGTTCAGGCCTTTGCTGATCGTGCAGGTCCGTGTACTGCGATGACACTGCGGCTTTCTGATGCTGATGCACATCCGTGCACTGGTAACACAACCACTTGTTGCAGAGTGTACACAAACTCTGTGCAAGTGTCATCTCTGAGCACTCTGAGCAACTCTGACGAAGGAAGGAAGAAAAAATATATAAACATTCAGCAGATAGAACCAAACAAAGGAGGTGTGATCACTTTGCATACTGTCACTCTATCACCGATTTCTGTCCTTATTTTTGCAACCTGAAACACATGACCTAAAAACATAGACGGTGAAAATATCATATAAAACTCAAAGATGCATGCCAAGAAACATTTTGCTCGTCTACAATTGCACATTTTGTTGTTTCAACACTGATTATTCACCCAGGGAAAAGGTAAGGTGAAATCGGAAACCAGACAGTCAGTCATCGCTCCACTGCAGTGGTGTCCAAACTATAGCCTGGGGGCCATTTTGGGCCCGCCGTGCCGTCCAATTTTCGGAGGCCATCAGCGTATGCTAAAATTCACAAAGGACACGTCCCACATTGTTGGCCTGCATTGTACTAATTCCTCTCAACACGAGGAAAGTCCGACACACCTCTGACTTCCTTGTTTTCGACCAATAACGCACCTCTAAAATAAAAAAGTTTTTTTTCCAAAGTTCCGCGACAAGAAAAAGGTCAGTCACATAGACTAGCGAATGGTGTGAAAAGCGATTGTTTGCTCCACTTTGTACTCCATGTCAAGGTCAGTTCTGTACAGAATGCGCTTGTTTTGGTTCTGGATGGGAAGCTGATTCTGGACATGTTCAACGCTCTCTCTATCCCAACCCCCAAAAGGCCTCGGTTCTGCTCGAGGTTTCGTGCTTCGTTGGAGTTTTTCCTTTCCTCTGTCGCCAAGTGCCCATGTGGGGTTAAGTAATGAAGTGGTGGTTTGGTTTTTGTCCTGCTCAGTGTGTAAAGTTCCTTGAGATAACTTCTGTTGTGAATTGGCACGACTAAAATCAATCATTGCAACATTTACGAGAATCACTCGTGAATGTCTAACTTCTGAGATTCTAAGATTAAATGACCAGAACCATCCGAGACTAACGAGCAGGGACCAGCCTAAAAGATCATCTTGAATGAAAGGAAAATATTTTTGCATGCATTTTGGAGAGCCAACCGAAACATACTGTCAAAACCTCTGCAAAAAAAAAAAAAAAAAAAGCCTGCGTGCGCCACACCAAAGCACCAAACCACACCGCAAAATAAATCATCAAAGCAATCGCCAGCCTTACCGTCTCCATTTCTGTGCCTTGGCAGAGTGGCGTCGCCTTCGCGGAGAGAAGTGTGTGCCGCCTGGCGCCTCGGCAGCAGGAAGACTGAGAACACTTCTACCTGAGGCAGGAAGCGCTGTGCCCCGGAGGAGACGGCTTACATGACAGGCTCACGGCGCGCGCTCCCTCGCCACTTCATCCGAGTGGAGGACCCCCACTTGCTGCGGCGGAGGAGAGAGAGAGAGAGGGTGTCACACTCAAATTCATCCCCTGCTTCCACTGCGCACATTTTTTTAAATAAGCCCATGCATAATAATTGGGAATTAGTCAGATGAGATCATTATTTTTTTTTTTATATAGAACTAAATATCCCCGGAAGCTCTTTTGGTAGAATGGAGAAAAGAAGACCAAGTGAAGGAGGGAGAAGGAACATTTATTTGGCAGCAGGTTGGCAGGACCAACAGAAGGATGTTTGGGACAAGATTGAGGCAGCTGTGGCCTTCTTCCGCAGTCCTGTGTCAGCATGAGCACAAGGGCCCACCGGAGCAAACGTGGCTCATCAAAACCAGGTCAGCCTCTGATAAGCTCCAGATGGGACCGGGTTACATTCCTGCAACCCTTGCTAAAATTATGAAATCAATTAAGATTCTCTCACAGACTTACTGAGATGAACACCCAATTTAGGCCACGGGCCCAGTGACTAAACCGTTTATATCAGCCGATGCTAAGCCTGTTTTGTTTTGCCAATTAAATGGCCATATAATTTTTGTTTCTCATGAAACAGTAAATGCTGTTCAAGAGGCAAGCAGTAAAGGACACGCATGGCTGACGGAACATTATTCTGTGTGCATTATATCCTTTTCTATTTTCTTATGTGCCCATTACGATGGAAAGTCTGGAAATATTCTATGATCTATATATATATATATATATATATATATATATATATATATATAGAGAGAGAGAGAGAGAGAGAGAGAGAGAGAGAATGTTTATATTCATGTATTAGTGTTAAAATTTGTGTGTACATCCTAATGTATACTGTATTTTCCGGGCTATAGGGCACACCTGTATATAAGCTGCAGCAACTCGTTTTGAAAAAATAAAAATAAAAAAAACAAAACAATTTTGTACCGTCAATGCACAAAAAGGTACATAAAATCGATTCTTAAAACAGTGCCTTTTAACACCCAGCAACAGGTGGATTTTTTTTTTTGTAATGGAAAGGCTTAATATTAACAAAATATAATATATAACAAAAAAAAAGAAAAGATCTCAAAAATCTGATGTGCTGCTTCTAAAATAAATTTTGGACACATTAAACCTTAATCTCGGATTAACTATTGTAATTGGCTAATTAATTGGTTATCTGAATTTTTTCTGCCAACAATCGGAATCAGCATCAGCCTAAAAAAGATCTGCCAAGAACTAATTTCCAGTAAACACAAATTTAGACTGTGTGGCAAAAGAGGAAAATACTCAAAGCTCTCTGAAGGTGTTGTTAGTCTGCCTGACAACAACCTCTGCAGCAACCTGACCTACAAATGTGGCAAATTTCACATCCTTGGGTGCTTCATTGGGGAGCTCAGTGCAATCCCGTTCCCCGCGGTGTGCCCATGGACCCAATTTGAAAACACAATTAGTCGCTCGTCATTCACTCTGCTTTTAATATGGGCGCACTGGAACAAAAAAAAGGGCACAGAGCTGTCTCCCGGTAGCTTCCATTGCACAAAGCTGAACATGTCAAAGCTGTCACGATTTGTCTTTTGACTGCCTTTTACTAAAAATTCCTCACAAGAGATTAAAAACTTGCTGTCGATTGCCCCCAAATTGTGGAATGCACTTCCTTTTGAGTTGAGAGCTTCCTCTTTTGGGGATATTCTTAAAAAGCAGTGAGAGCATATTTGCAAAGGCAATATGATGGACTAGATTGTTTTGATTTACTGTATTTTATTCATTTAATTATTCTGTGTATTTATTTTATTTACATTTGAATTTGCTTAATACTTTTTAAACTGTATTCCCTAACACGACCGTCTCGATTTTTTTTATTTTACTTTAAATATAATTTAATTCTCTTTTTTATGTTTTTCATTTTAGCTTTGATTTTGACTGGATTAATCTCGCTTTTATTTATTTTGTATATGTATTACACTCATTCGAGTTTTTTTCCTCTATTAACTGAAATGTAAAATGTAATTTTAATGATGTAAGAATGTATTACATAACTACATTGCGATTCAGTGATAGTACTTGTAGTGTATTATATGCCAAAATTGTCGTATTAGTGCGCAGAATTATCATACATTAGTGAAAGGCAATACAGACTACGAGAGCAAAAAAAAACAAAAAAACTTTAGGAATAAGACACGTTGGTTCGACTAGTAGACTGAATTGTCTAATAGGACAAAGGACGTATGGACAGAATGATGGATAAGAGTCGCAGCTAAAGTCTGGAGAAAAAAAAATCCCTCTCGTCTTGTAGTCGTGGTAATGTTCCACCTGAGCACGAATGCTACAACAAACCTGTCAATTAAAAAAAAAAAAAAAACACAAGCCCCGCCCACCGCATCCAGCGCCTGCATTTCGAGCATCGCAGAAACATTTAGGGAGATGACGCACCAATCTATCATGGCAGCGTGGCGCAGGAAAGAAACAAAACAAACATTAGAGAACCAACCAAGACGACGCCGACTAAGGACATGAAGTTAATCACTAAATATTGACAAATTGATGTTCGGACGAGTGCGAATGCGCCAGTTATGGTGCACCCTCAAGTAAACATCCTACCAGGTGTGCGTCAATTCGGTGTGCGGTGCTCCAGTTACGTCGACACTTACTTACTTCCTCCTCCCTGAATGTCACAGCTTCAATGTCAGCCTTCCCAAAACTTACCCGCTGTATCCTTCTTCGTGAGATGACTTTTTTGTTAGTTTTTGTTTATCTTCCTTGCTCCATGGCGGGCAGCATCTCCGAGTGTCGGTCATCGCCAGGGGATGTCGCTCTTTGGCCCAGCCAAATTTGGGATCGTTAGATCTCACAGTTTATCGCGAGACTATGGAGTTCTCGTGGATTACTTCTGACGGTTTGTAGAACTGTGTGACATAATGTATTTATATATTATTATTCCAGCCATTCATTATTTTAATTGAAAATAATTTCTAAATTAAAAAGAAAAAATGATTTTTGGCACTAACATGTTTGTAGAAATTTTTACATTGTTACTTTTTAAAGTTTTATGTAAATAATCTAATTTTGGAATTACTGGAAATTAAAGTAATAGAACCTGCAAATCAATGCAAATAGTACTTTTTTTGCGAAAAAATAAATAAATAAAAAATATTAGCTGTTTTAGCTGTTATGCTAACTGTTCCAAAACAAACTTAGTTTGAGCCAAATGTATAGTCAAAAAATTAATAATTACATTTATTGTAATATTATGAGCATCAGTTTTGAAAGCCATACTCCATTCTGGCAGGGAAAGAAATGAAGAAATATGAGAAACAGAAGCTTTTTGTACCAGTGATGCATGTATACTGGGCGAAAAGTTAACAGCAAAAAAAATAAATATATTGTTTGCATTAAATTTTGTCAAAAGGTGATCATTTAGGTCATTCTGTCCATCTTTTGACATGTTACAATTATCTGACAGCTCAAGTGATCAGTTATATAACCATTTAAAAAGATAATCGCCCTGCCCAGTGAAGAGTTGCTTCCATAGAATTAAGATGGTAATATTAAGCATCAATATGATTGCCTAAAGGGAAGATCACCTCTGGGTTGATGGTAAAACATCCATAGCAGCTCACAGTGATTCCACGTTACTTGGAGTGAAGAGTTAATTGCAGACAAGCAGAGCAAAAGAAACATGTCAGCCCGAGTCAACGGGGGACTAATGAGAGCACGGCGGTGACAGCCAACAGTGATGAGACCAGACGTAATTAGGTTAACGTAGCTGCTGTTAGACTTACCAGGCCTTATGGGATCTTGCAGCGGCCTCAGCGGATGCTGGGCGTAACCTGCTTCTCTTTGGGACACTCGAATGATTATTTAGAGGAGCTAACTAAAGAGAGGGATTAAGTCGCACATGTGTGACACATATTACTGAATGATTTCAATTAAGTTTGTTTTTTATTGAAAGATTGCAAAATATGTTTACAGTTCATCGTCTTGATGCATCTTAGAAACGATTCTGATGCTTCTGTCTTGAACTGATGGAAGCACGGAAGCATACAAACTGTACATTTAAACGCTATTGTCACGTCACATACACTCTTTACAAGAACACCAGTGGTTTCTGAGTAGCCCAACTTGTGTGTACCATCCCGCCGTGGCTATAGTTCATCCTCGAGGGCCACCTCACTGTGAAATATGTACTGTACAAGTTGACACCAAGTAACGGGGATCACGATGCAAAAATGCAGGACGTCAGGCTTCAAATGGGGGCAGGGGACGCCTCAGTTCTTCTTGTGGAGAAACTTCATTTTGCTTCCTGAAAAAGCCAAACAAAGTATATCATAGTAATTCATAGTCATAGTAATTGATAGTAATAACATAGTAATTAACTTAAGTCTTCTCAACAGGACACTCGCAAAATAATTGATTTACGGCTATTTATAGTTGTATATTCTCCCATCCATTTTTTATCATTAGTGTCATGGGTGAGCTGGAGACTCGGGGCGACATGTGAGGTCCCTGGGCAATTGCAGGACACATATAGACAGATAACCGCTCACATTCACAATCACACCAATTATATGAACAATATGATTCCCTGAATATTTTAAAAAGTCCTTCAGACACCTCACCAAGGCCTTTGAGGAACTTGTTGACGCCACTCTGCTCCGTGTCTGGCAACTCCTCCAAGTACTGATCCACCCTCTGCTCAAACAGACCTGTCACAGTATTGCCACTAGAGGTCAGTACTAGTGCAGCGGTAAGCGTTACAGCTTGAGGACAAAGGTAGTCAACACTCTTGAACTAAGTGGGAACATGAACAGCCATTCCCGCGTTTACAGTTCAGCACATTAGCTGGAAGACTACAGTAGTTAAGTTTTTTTTTTCGCTTACTGCCTTGGCCACTAGTAGGATAACTTCATCTTTCTACTAGTGCTGCAAAACTGTGCACAAGTTGACTTCTGTGTGCTATAAGTAATATAAGTGAAACACTAGATATCTAACCGGTATGTTGTCATTAGTAGTAGTGCTCACATGCAGTTGTCAACGAGTGCTCAGTTTTGCCTCACTAGTAACATGTAGTGGTCCAACTAGTGTGCCAATGTTTTCCTACTAGTGAGAAAAAGTGTACTAGTACTGTGCATGGACCTTGAGATAAATATAAAGGCTATTAAATAAATGAAAACACTATTAGTGCCACTTTTTGACTGCTAGTATCATTTTAAAACAAACAAATATTCACACTCATAATCACAACTATTTGGATATCCTTAATATTGGTTTAAGGTCTTGATATCCTTGATCACCCTCTTACAGTCCTTGTACTAGTATGGCCCTTGTCATCAATAGTAAGACAATTCAGCGCACTAGTTAAATGACTGTCTTACTGGCAAAATTTGTTCCTCTACTAGTGCCGTCCAGAAAGCCATTTGAGATTTTATTCAATATTTTTGATATCCAACGTAAGGGCCATCCATGTATTTGTACACGATTAAATATCACAAGTAGGACAGCTCTGGAATAGCAGCAGGTAGTGATGGGTAAATGAAGCTTCAAATTTGCTTCATGAACCAGTTGTAGTTCTTTATTACTCCTCTAGATGGCACTCTTTGTTTAACATTGGGCTGAAAGAACAATGAATTGCTCATTTTTTAAACCCTTTATTCAAACCAACAGTGCCATCTAGAGGACTCAAAAATACAACAGCAGGTTCGCGAAGCAAATTTGAAGCTTCATTTTCCCATCGCTAGTAACAGGACATTACTAGTTCTACTGACACCTAGCGCTTAAGAGCAGACAGATGTCTAGTGCGCAGGTATCCCTCGACAGGACATGCTACTAGTACGCCAAAGTTGTCAAACGTCATACAGTTGAGGGGAAAAAAACGTTACCATTCTACTAGCGCACTGACTACTCATACTAGTTAGGACAAAGACAATACTAGTACAGGAATCTCAAGAAATAAATGGTCTAATGGCTTTCCAAATGTGCCAAACGGAGGATCTACCTTTGGCACGAGTCTTCCTCAACTCTCGATCTTGAATGAAGCCTGCAAACATCTGCGACTCCATAAAGACACCTAAGAAGCGGCGAATGCTCTTGGATGCCACCGACTTGCGAAAGCCTTCTCTCTGAAAAACACGTTCGCCGCGTTCGTTCTGGGTGATGAACAGAGAGTAGTGGCCGATGGTCTCCAGGAAGAAGCGAATGAAGGCCTCAGACACCAGACTGTTCAAAGAGTTGTACTCTGCAAACACACAAAAGCGGAAAATAACTTTGGATGGCAGGTTGACAGGTTTGAAAGGAAAGAATGGGTCTTTTAATAGTTCGAGAACAGCGTCTTTGTAAGGAGAAACAGAAGTTTGGCACGACCGGGCAGTAAAATGCACCCGCTGCTATTGACGACCATGCAGAGTGAGAGACAGAGCTCGTTAACTCTCCGTCCACTGAGCCTGAAACTCATGAACAATTGATCTCAATTAACTCATTCACTCCCATTGACGGATATAGACGCCAAAAAGTAAATTATTGATATATTTTTATATATTTTACCTGGCCTGACAGTGGATGAGTTAATGGACACTGAAAACCAAGCTGTGAGACTGTTTTTAACTTTCCATTCGCATACAGAAGCTGTTATGAACGTCAGTCATGTCACAGTTTGTCACTTATTTACCTTCATCCGACTCGCTGTCTGAGTCCTGACTGATGATGTCATTCCTCTGCTCCAGCGCTTGTTCCAGAGCCGCTTGAAGTTTCCGCGGCAACAGTGAGGCCTCGTCATCCATCTATAAACAAACATATAAAAAAGACAAACAGCACAATCACTGAATATAAACAACATTTTACAGGATGACTTTCAACGTGTTTTACAGCCTTGTGAAAGCGTTTCCTGCACGTGTTTAAAGACAAACCTGTCTGATGAAACGGTCGGTTCCGAGATCCACCATTAATGCCTGAAAAGAAATGAAAGGAAATAAACAGCCAGACAACAACAGCATCTCCTTAATGTCGTTTACGGTCACCAAGGACAACCTCATGACTTCTAATACAAGACTTGTATCAAAATATCCGCCTGCTCCAAATGTCAATTGGCAACATGAGGAGCAACGTTGATGCCGAGCAGATGCGGCTGACAGCCATGAACCGACAAATCCACACTCGGTCCGAAAATGGCAGCCAACGCTTTAATGCTCACCACCTGCTTGTTCGCGTGTGTTTTTGAAATAGTAGAATATTTCACTTCCCCGCCCTGAGTTACAAAACCCTTCGATAATGCACATTTTCCATTTGCACATAGTATATTGAGAGTTTATTTTTACCGGGTCTCTAAAAAAATGATTGAATCCCACTGGAATTCGAGGCAGAACACGCAGATCTGCAAAATTCAGCAGCTGATCATACTGCAGCGGGGCATGTAGCTTATCAGTACGGCAGTAATATTAGCCGTGATGCACAGAGCATGAAGGGTAAATCAATGTCAGTACTTTGCTGCTGCACAATTTGTTTTCACTAATTACTTAAAGGGGTAAAGCGCCACAACGCAGATGCTAAACATAAGCTAAGCTAAATTCCTCTTTGTGTAATTCCCGTAGGATATTTTCATTGCTGTCAAATGTCACAACAGGTCAATTTTGGTCAAAATAGTATCGAAGGGTTTCGCCACAAGTGAAACGATAGCTGAAGGAGCAGTAGCCCAAAACCTGTTGGCAGACTGTCAACTGGACATCTCTCATGCAGCTGTGTTATCTATTTGAAATATTGCGCACAGGAACGATGAGGATGTAAGGACTAAAAGGGATTTTAAGGACACAATAAATTGATCAATGAAAAACATTTTGACTCGATTAAAAGTAGTTCTTGATCGAATAAAACCATTGGTTCCAAACACCGTACTCACTTCTTCTACAGGCAATTCTTTGAGCTTCGGCAAGGAGCTGGAAAGCAGCCCCACCAGGAAGGGAGTGGGACAGCAGACAATGTCCAACATGGACCCGGGCAGCACCGGGATGAAGGTGTGTTGCCAGGAGAAGGGGTAGAGCAGCGCGACCACGGCGTGCATGCAGCTGGACAGCGTACTGATGGTGGAGGACAAATACACAATTTCATCACGACATTGCAGAGACCATGCCTGAAAAATAATTATGAAAGATTTTGCAATATTGATGTTTTGTTCCCTAATAGGGCCTTGTGGTGAACAACATTGGACGGACAGGGAAAAAAAATGGTCACATTTGGTACAGCTCAAACCTCTGTACAGCATACAGATGTGTACATCTGATTTTTGTGTTATTAGTGGCAAAATAAAACGTTTTTTTTTTAGTGTGCTCTATTGCTGAAATGGATTTCTTAAATGGTTTTTTATCTGCATTATATATAACAAAAGTCTTTTTTTTTTCAGAATTAAAAATGTGTGTTATATTTTATAACATTAAACTAAAATTATTTTTTCCCTTTTAATTTAAGAAAAATAATGTTTACATTTTTTGTACCATAATTTCTGGACTATAAAGCACACCTGTATATAAGCCGCAGATGTTCAAAAAAAGAAAAGAAAAGAAAAAATATACAAGGCGCACCAGGCTATAAAATTGTTTACTGAGAATGATTTTGTACTGTGAATGCACAGGTCCATAAACCGATTATTAAAACAGTGCTTTTTAACACGGCAACAACTTTGCTCATTAAAACTGAACAGACTAAGATAAAAAAAAAAAAAGTTTTGAAGCGTATTTTCTGAACTATAGAGCGCCCCTAGTGGCGAAAGAAAAATCCACAGTAAAGTTGCACCGTTGTATTAGCCACATGGTTCAAAATCTAGGAAAAAAGTAGCGGCTTATCATCCGGAAAATATGGTAATTTCCTTAACTAAGCCATGTTTGTTTGTTTTATTATTAGAATTTGTGGCAGGCCAATAAAAAAATGTCCATATTACCGCTCGCTTCACACACGATCCATTCAGTCACTGCCATAATAAAGTGAAACACATTTTGTGTGCGCATCCACGTCAAGGCACAGGGATAGAAAGAACTTGGCATGCTGAATTTTTGAGTCATGACCACTGAACATGCTGCAACGGTTAAATCGGAGTCCTGTTGACGCAAATAGCCCCAAAAATGCAGCACTTCTGTTCCCCTTTGACAGCTGTGGTATAACATCCAGATCCCAAATAGCAGCTCGTCTTTCTCACGATCCGTCACTTGTTGACAGTGGCTGACCCTCCTCCTCCTCCCCCCTCCCCCCTTCGTCCGCTACATACGGTCCAGTCTGTTTCACAAGCGAGTGAAAATAAACTGTGGGTCCGATCACATACACTCACACACACACACACGCACACACCAGAGCTCCGACAAATCAGTATGGATCAAGAACAAGACCCAGGATCAAACATGGTATGCAAACACACCCCACTTGAGATAAACTTTTAATGAGAAATGTTTCTCTATGCTCGCTGTCATCAAACAACAAGTTGCTCTCTTCTATGTGACTTCACGCACACACAGCCCAGTGAAACATAATCAATCTGTACTGATAAGTCATAATCGCATGTTCTTATTCTCGGCGGCATTTGGAGTTAAATGACCGGCCGAAAATAAAAATGAAATTGACAAAAACCCAAAATGCTGTATTTTCCAGTAAATAAGGAACATAGAACACTTGAAGTTTCTTTTTGGCCTGTGGAAGGTTTGATACGCAATTCCTAAAGGATCTCATCCCCGCAGGGACTGACGGGGCACCAATCTAGGAAAAGCTGCGCCGCTGGGTAGTGATGGGAAAATGAAGCTTCAAATTTGCTTCATGAACCAGCTGCTGTATTTTTGAGTCCTCTAGATGGCACTGTTGGTTAAGATTTTTAAAATGGCATTTCAGTGTGCTTTCAGCCCAATGTTGAACAGAGAGTGCCATCTAGAGGAGTCAGAAAATACGACAACTGCTTCATGAAGCAGATTTGAAGCTTTATTTACCCATCACTACCGCTGGCTGAACACAGACACATCATGATACAAAACGGATCAATTATAATGAACTCCCCTACTTTGTCGCCACGCACACTTATGGTGGCAAAGCACTACTTTTGTTGAAAAAGATGTAACAAGAGTGTAGCACTTCTATAAAAATTAATTATGTAGCGCTACAATATAGTTAGCAACTTTGGCATTCCCCTGGAAATTCGGGTTTGTCAACGTTGAGGTTTGGAGCTAATTCTGACAAAGTAGTTGTGGTTGCCAGTCCTACCTCAGCATGCAAATCGTATATAACCAGGAAACACGAGCTCAAAATACACTTTCGGAATCAGAGGGAGAAAATGAACGTGCAAAGGTTGTAAGTGTGTGGGCGTAAACGACTGATGTGAAAATCAGATGGTCCGCCTCCTCCTGTCTTTTCTAATCGGATTTTTGGACAGCACATGTTGGAGTGTGTCGATTTCACTGAGAAAGTCGTTTCTTTTACCGCTCCAACCTCCTCATTTTTGCTTTTCCTCCTCCGACTTCCTTCATCGCATTTCCTCCTTGCCATCGGTGTTAATGTGTTGGCACGTTTACACCAAGAATATTTTGACAGCTTATTGACATTTCCTCCCTTTTTTTTTTTTTTGATATTGTCACCTATATGCACCTCCAAATAACCGTGAATTTAACCAAAGCTAGAAAAAAGATCAGAAGTTGAACATAAAATAAACAAGTGAAGCAAATGTTTGTAAGGATGCAGCTATTAAGTAAATGTTATTTCTTTCCAAATACAGTAAATAAAATGTCTTTATTACGCTTGAAATTTCTAAAATGCTCAGGTTTGATAAACGCTGTTGCATATCCATATATGCAGTGAATATAATTTAAAAGGTCTACACATGCAAGGTTTCTGAAAACAGATTTTTTAAATTTTTTTTTTTTTGCAAACAAGGCAAAAAATTCCATTAAATTTATAGGGTGGGAGGAGCTTTATTTTGTCTCTCTATTTTTCTGCGTACACTATAATTTGGTTAGCATTCCCAAAATTGACTTGACAACTGATTGCTAGTGATGGGTAAATGAAGCCTCAAATCTGCTTCATGAAGCAGTTGTAGTATTTTTGGACACCTGTAGATGGCACTCTTTGTTCAACAGCACAATGAATTGCCATTTTTTAAACCTTTTATTTAAAGCAACAGTGCCATCTAGAGGACTTAAAAATACAACAGCGGGTTCATGAAGCAAATTTGAAGCTTCATTTTCCCATCACTCCTGATCACATTCGCTTACAGAAGCAGACAGCCTACAAGAAGCATCCACAGCCTCTGCAGATTGAGTTTAACGAGACAAATGCGACTTTACTGTTGGTGACATCATCCGATGAAACATTCAACAAGTAGGAACAAAAAATCTGTTGGAAATAAATTGCCCTTGAAGGAATGTAGGACAACAATGTCCTTGAAAGTGTGAGAAATTCCAGCACAATCGAGACATGCAGACAAGAAAACAAAGAACTATTGTCGAACCACTTTTCCTCTCACTGTTTCCCTCTTTTTCTGGATGCACATTTCTAGGGGAAAGACGCATACATCATGTTCCACGGAGGAGCTATTTTGGGATTGAATGACGTACAAAAAAAAACAAAAAGGAAAAAACCCACAGGGAGCAGCCCTTTTCATCACGAGAGCCATTAAATACGGCATTGATGTAAGGAAACAAGAGTTCAGCACGTAAGCGCAGGCCCATTATTCTGCAATTCAACTGACTCCATCGTTACGACTTGTAAATGTCATAATTATAGATAGCTTGTAATGGTTTGATGCAGGTTCTGTGACTCATGATGCGATCTCGTCCGACAACGGCCGTTTGGTTTTGTGGTTTTGTGTCAACACGCACACGTGGGCCGCCGGGCACGGCGGCGGGAGACAAATGGTGACGGTCGAGCAGCACACAGGAAGTGCATTCCGTCCTCTGCGCAGTCACTGTCCTCACTCATGTTTGTTTAAACTGGCCTCTTTTGCGAAGGGGACTCGCATCTCCTCCCTTGCCCACAGCGTTACAAAAACGCCTGCGACAAGTCGACATCCCTCGAGACTTGCCGTGATTCATTGTGCTGGACTGAGAGGATAGGATTGCCAAATTTATCAGAGCTCATCTAATTGTTGGTTACTCCGTCCTGGTTCATGGAGGATGACGTAGGACTTTACAAAGGGATTTGAAATGGGATTTGTTTCCGAGTTGTTGAATGTGGCGTCGCAATGACGCACATGGCAAACAGTCAAAATGCATTGTGTAATCAGCTCCTTTCTCCTGTATCTGGCTCTCCACCGAAATCGAACAGCTCCTTCCCTGGCACCACTCCTCCATGATGTTTTGCGTCACACAAACTACCAAATTTCATACGCGAGCCAAATTTGGGGTGAGAGGAAATTTTCATTTGTAAGTAATATCTTCTGGCTGAAAATGACACAAAGTGCAAAACGACTAGAACAAATCGCTTTAAAGATATATATTGAAATATTTTGAAAATTATTCATATCCCTGATAGGCTTTTTCACCAATCTTAGTAACTCTCTCGCGTAATCTAAACCAGAATTTTAATAATAATTTAATAATTGAACAAGAAATAATTTGGACACTAATTTACAACAGTCAAAACAATAAAGTCTACTGAGTGAGCGTTGGATGCCCTAGCTTCTCTCGAATGGCCCGTCTTGAAAACGCCCTCGCAAGTGTATCTGCAATTAAATTCCCTCCTTCGGCAATTGTGGTTTAAAAAAAACAAGACAATATTTTACATTTTCCAACGGTCGCCAGTTATGACTTTCGGGTGTGTTGATTCCGCGTAGCACCGCCCCCTCACGAGTGAGTATCCAATCACAAGCCTTCAACGTAAGGCCAGCGAGAAGGCCTCACTGGAACCAACTCGTGATCTGATTGGCTATCGCAACTGTCTATCAACTGTAAAAGCCCCCTTGAGACACAGAACTGACGCCCACACGATTGTACCTGAAGGCCTCGGACGAATAGTGCGTTTATGAAATCTGCCCGACAACACGAGCTAGCTGAATTCTGATTGGATAAAAACTCTCAATCAATTCAATCAATGTGAAGAATATGATCACGATTTCTTGATTATGTTCAGCCAGCAGAGAAGGCCTTGCCCGCCCACCACTGGTTTTTAATTATATTACATGGATGATGACAAAACTTTCAATTACTCAAATTGTTTTAGAATATTTGTGAACTATGACAGGGAGCCTCACCTGAGTTTATCAGCCACAAAGATGACCCTGCGCTCCAGCAGCAGTGAGGCAAAGACCCTGATAACCTGGCGAACACCGAGGCAACCAAACAGACAGTCAAAGTCCACGTGCTCCAGTCTGGAGTCTGCGGGCCGCCTCAGTTCGATGACCTGAACAATCACAGAGTTAACATCTAACTTTTGTTGAACCAGACAACATCACACGTGAGAAACTAGAAGAGGCTTTTATCAAGTTCTGTTCTGACCTCATTTCCTGCACCAGGCAGAAAGGTCTTGACTTTGATGAGCTTTCCGGGCGCAGGAAAAGGCGACTCCATCAGGCTTCTCATGAAGGGATAGACCAGCGCTGCTGATACGCCTCGCCGTCGCTCAACCTCATCTAAGATCTAAATGTCGGTCAAGAAAAAGTGTGCGGCATTAATATGGACATGATGATGTTGTTTTTTTTTTCAGAATAACACAAAGCCTGTTGCACTTTGAATCATAATGTTGTCACAATTGACCTTTTCTTTGTGTCTACTGTCTATGATCTCCTCGCAACAGATAAATGCAATTCATTTACCGGCTGCGACTTGAGTGAAAAAGTACAATCCAGCAGGACAAACATTGTCAAAAACCAGCAAGATTACAAAATGAGGAGGATCACATGACAGAATTTGATACAGTGGATTAAAATATTTATAGAAAACAGATTTATTTCAGTAGTTTAAACCATCAAAGAGCTGATTTGACTCAATACCATCTGACTTTTTTTATTATGATATCTGTTCTGAGTTACATCAGTCAAACAAGTTTCCTAAGTCCCTGAAAATAGCCGCCGTCAAGCCTCTTCTGTAAAAAAATAAAAATAAATAAATAAATAAAAAAAAAAGGATCAGTCCTAAAATGGTTTAGGTCTTACTTGGAGGAAAGGAGTGACTTTGTGACCATTGGAAGATTGGAATCAGATTGAATGGCCATGACATGTGAAGTCCCTCAAGGGTCAGTCCTCGAACCCCTTCTGTTCAATTTGTATATTATGTTACCTTTGCGTCAAATGCTTCAGAACGCCAATGTTGGCTATCACAGTCATGCAGATGACGGACAGCAATATCGAGCAACGTCCGCAAATGACAGCAGTTCAATCAACATATTGCGTCACTGTCCCGAGCAAATTAACAACTGGATGAAGCAAAATTTCTTTCAGTTAAACCAAAACAAAAGAGAGGTCGTTTTTTTCGGCAATGCATGTATAAATTGTACTTGTTCCCACTTGTGAGGGCTACATGAGCGGCTCAGATAACGGATGGATATTGTATGAATTTATGTACATACAGAATGTATGTCGACACGTTTTATTTTTATTTCGCTGTTATTTTTAACCACTATTGTTTTATTGTTCTGTGTCCTTGAGTAAGTTTAACGTCTGATTACAATACAATTATATAATAAATAAATAAATAAATTATATATATATATATATATATTATATATTTTTTTTTTGTTTGTTTTGTTTTTACTTGTTTTTTTTTTAACCATTTTGGGCCAAATGTCATCCAAAAACTTTGTGTACTCTGAAACTAAAAACAAAACAAAACAAAAGTAGCATGAGGTATAATGGACAGACATCGAGTTGAAGGTCAAAATTCAGCCAAAACCACACACACTGCTTATCTAGGGTCCATGTGCTTGAGTGTGTTTGCATAAACTCACTGTGGAGAACAAGTCAAAACAGCCTAGCCTGCTGATGACACAGTACACTTCTGGAAGGCGAGGTCCTTTCCCACTCGGCTGAAAGAGAAAAGACCAAAATGAACAGCAGCGATGACAGACTTATCAGCCATAAAGGCTTTGACTGTGCTTTTATGAGTTAAAGAAGGAAAGGGGAGCAAAAGTTGTGGAATTCACCTAAAAATAGAAACCCTGACTGCTCATGTTGTTATTTAGATTGTCACTGAAATCTCAAATGTATTTGAGGTGAGCCGCTTCCTAAACACAGGTGCTTTATCTGCTCCTCACAGATGCTATCGACCTTCCTACCAAACGCTCGCAGGCCGAGACGTTCCTCAAGACACTCACAGAGAGCCTCAAGAAACGCCAAACCTCTTGTCCATATTAGGTAGACCATTTTCTCTTGTTTCTCCTCTGCCTTTCCAAATGGATGATTGAATCAAGTGTGTTGAGCTTGATTCAAGTGCTCAGGAATGCTCGCTCGCTGCCAACTTGCTGGACGGACAGGAGGGAGGAAACAAAAGCCACCGAAAGAGAGCGGCTCGCCTCTTGTTCTACCTTCATTCAAGTCTCCGATCAACATTCATCCCGGCTCATCGCGGGAGAAGTACGAGTGGAGGAATCTACTACTTTGACCTTCCCGGTGACCCTTGTAACAAATGTCAAAGATGTGCATGAAGATTCGCAGAACGACTAAATTGCAATTTCTACATTGTGGAGCTCAGTACCCACAACTTAGAAACTGCGCAAATAAAAAAAAGCTCAATAAAAAAAGGTCTGAAAAACTCTGTGGCCTCATTATGAAGAAGAAATGTCCTAGAATTACTAAGTTGAGGTCTTTTGTGGTTTCTGGTGGTTTTGCCCCCCCCCCCCCCGGCCCCCTTCTATGCTTATAAATTTAAAGAGACTCAGCAAACGTGTCCTGAGCAAACACATGTGACAGCAAGTAAAAACTCCCCACGAGCAGGAAGAAGCCTTGAGGAGAAGCAGACAGGATCAGACGACCTTCTGGTTTGATCAGAGAGTGAAGGACGGGCGCAATTCAGGAGCGTCTTTGCTATTTTGATGACAAATACTTTATCTTTGTTTCAAACATGTGGATGAAGAAGGAGACAACGTGGAGTCCTAAACTACTATGAATGCTTGTTGTAAAGCCGTTTGAGCATAAACTTTTTTTTTTTCGCTTATGGGCAAAAAAAATTGGAATAGAGCTAGATTGTGAACATAGCCAAAGATAATGATGTTGCTGTTGTAAAGTCAAACAAATACTTGATGACAAACTTTTGTAGAGCAGTCATATGTTCTAGCTGTAATTCACAAATCATTATTGTTGCAAGCATTAAGGGACCAAAAAAGAAAAAAAAATGTTTACTATATATTTTTTAATTAATCGGCACATTAATCAATTATCGGAATTTATTCTGTCAAAGATTAGAATCGGTGAGGCCATATTAAAAATCACGTGAAAATATTTGACTTCAGTTTATTTGCCATACAAAATCAGCATCTTTGTCACTTGGAAAAAAATGAAGAAATAATCCCTGAAGGTAATTTACGGGACGACTGACGTAAAACAGGACCATTGTGACTAACGGTGTGAAGCAATAACTGTGGGAAAAGTATGCGTGTTGAATCCTTCTACAAGGAAAAGTGTGGGTGGTTGGCACCCATATTCCCTCCGGGTGTGCCACCCAAGTATTGCCAAACAACAAGTGTGCGCTAAAAACAACAACGAACAGATTCATCCTTTGCTAATTATGCACATTGCCAATTAAAGAAAAAAAATGCGGTCAAAGGCATTCTGGCTTCAGAATACAGAATCTGTCTTTTTAAGTCTGATGGCCGTATCCAACTAAAGCTACTTGGATGGTTCTGCTACCATTTTAATACGACTTTCATGCCAATTACGGGTAGCTGAGCTACATAATCCACACCAATGTTTCAGTGTGTTTTTTCTTTTTTTTTTTTCTTACACTATGTTCGAATGTTTACCTTCCTCCAAGCCCCGAAAATCAACTATGGCGTCACTGTGAGCACATGAAAAGGTCGCTCATAAGGCACAAGGAAGTCTCAGCAAGCTGTACACGGAAGCGCAAAGAGGGTGCGGCGGTGAACGGTAGCTGACCAGCAGGCGTCTGCAGTAGCCGAACCTCCTGCTGCCGTCTTCGCCGGTCAACATGAAGGAGAAGGTCTCACTGTGGCAACGATTGACATGGGGCAAGGCATGGCAGAGAATGTCGTAAGGCTTCATGTGAAAAACATTTCAGAATTTCAAGTAAACATCCGATTTTCATAATAATACATTGCATGGTAAAATGAAACGATATCAAAAACGTGATGAGCCAGAACACAAAAAATGTATATTTTTTTTAAATAAAAAAAAAAATGAATGTTGTACCTTATGTGTTTCTAAATACACACTCGGCCATACCTGGAATACTCCGTGACGGGATTCCAGTCTTTTGCGTCAGGGAAACAGAATTGAGGAATAGCTTTGAGCCTCTGTTCTGCCTCTCTCATCTGCTTGGTGAGCCTCTCGAGCTGCGGGATCGGAGCAAAAACAAAAGTCAGTCAGATAAATTAAGACATCTTTGAGTGATATCTTTGTTTGATAGAACCCCTACACGTGGGTAGAAAACATTTGCCACTTTTCCACTGAAACTATTTGTGTCACCACAGCTCCACTTGTGATTGGTACAACTGTATTTGGGAGTTTGGGAGTTTACTCTTTTGATGTCCCCCCCTTTTGTGGTGCACATGCATCGCTCGATTTAAGTGGAGCAACGCAGAAAAAAAACAGTTGCCGACTTTCTTTCACACATTAAATGAAGAAGCAAAGCTCACCAACAGACATGCTGCAATGGAAAAATTGCAACACTGCATCGGGTTTTGAGGCTGTACACGTAATGCACTCCGCTATTTTTTTGGGTTTGTTTTTTTTTAACCACAAAAACGTGGTGCAATTGTCAAGGATGAAGCGGATTGGCACAAAGAGAGCACGTGAGCAACAATAAAGGATGGCTAAATGAAGCTTCAAATCTGCTTCATGAACCACTTGTAGTCTTTTTGGCCTCCTCTAGATGGCACTCTCGGGTCAACATTGGGCTGAAAGCACACTGAATTGCCATTTTTTAAACCCTTTATTTAAAGCAACAGTGCCATCTAGAGGACTCGAAAATACAACAGCTGGTGAAGCTAATTTGAAGCTTCATTTTCCCATCACTACCGCACAGTATGCAAGAGTCCAGTTGGTTTCAGTCGAGTCACTCCATGTGCCGCAGGGCTAGTTTACTCGTGATCGGCCAAAGGCGATGCAACAGGCTTTTTGTTTTTTATGATTGCAATTTGGTAACTAAAACACTTCAAATTTTGCGCATACACACCGATGAGGAAGCTGATCTACTAAATAGCCACGATCAGGATTGCGCCAGCCAAACGTGTTTAATTGCAATGAAGTTTATATATGCACGTCGATATGCAAATAGGTGATTTCAGAACACACGATGTGATTTATCAAACGTGACATGAATTTCATGGCCGTCTAAATAGTGCTTTCCAGAAGCGATGCCAGGGTAGCGCAGGCAAAATGAGAGGCAGCTGGAAGCTTGCGTAAACAGTTTTGAAATCCCAGAAACAAAAAATTATTGCAACATATCGACTATTTAGCAACGCACCTTTGGGGCATCTGAACGATATCACGGCTGACTTGGAGCTAATCTCAAAACAGAAAGGTGTCATATTAACAATGACAAAACGATTGACACATTTGCTGAGTTTGGCATATTTCAAAGCGCTTTTGACGATTGCTGCGTCCCGGAGCAGAGTTTCGGATGTCGCAACACACACAGGATGGGCATGTTCAGTGAAAAGCAATTGCCGACCACTCAGGATGAGCTCAATTAAAAAAAATATTTTAAAAATATGGCTTTATGAAGTGGCTGGCTTCCCCAAAATGATCAAAGCACCAGATTTATTTTCTGTAACTCAGTAATACGTGTTTACGTATTCCAGTAACCATTTCAATTCCATCCCTTTAAATTGCATTTTGCACTTTCAGTGCTTTCCCCCCAGGGTGGAAACTTTTTCAAATATGGCCGACTCCACCACTTTTACACCTGCTGCCAAATGCGCGTGCAATCTGTTGGAGTGAGCGAACGCGCAAAATTAAAGTAAATCGGGCCTCGGGTGGGACGCTTGGTTGCTTTTTAATCAGACCACACATGAGAAAAAAAATAAATCAAGTTACCGTATCTTCCGGACTATATGCCGCTATTTGTTCCCTAGATTTCGAACCATGCGGCTAATACAAGGGTGTGGCTTTTCTGTGGATTTTTCTTTCGCCAGTAGGGGCGCCCTATCGTTCAGAAAATACGCGAAATAAATCTAGATTTTTTTTTTCTCTTGGGTCTGTTCTGATTTAATTAGCAAAGTTGTTGGCGTGTGAAAGGCACTGTATTAACAATCTATGTACTTTTTTTTTTTTTTTTTTGCGGCTTATATCCACGCGCGCCTTATAATCCAGCAAATACGGTACTTCAAATTTGTGTCATGCCAGGTGTAAAACGTGTCAGTGGCGATGAACATGCCCTCACCTTGGGGAACTGGTAAGTGACCTCTGGGGAGTAAGAGTTCTTGCTCTGCTTCTTTTTCAAAGACACAACAACAAAATACTCGAAAAGTTCTCTCTCCTGCCACTCAATTAGCTGCAGCTCCAGCGTGCGGTAGCTGGGGGCCCGTCGAAGGATGGATTGCAATTTCAACAACCTTTGGGTGTGAGCTAAGGAGGGAATAAAATAAAAATACAAAAAAAAAACGCAACTTTAGATCATTTATCAGTAAATGAACAAAAGCAATCTTCTTGTACCTGCAGCTTCAATTCACTTTGTAATACCGTATTGAAAACATTCAAAAATCTTTGTTGTCAAAGTTGTATTAACTGTTAAAATTCATTTGTAAGGGGATGACAGGTCCCTTCATAAAAAAACAAAACTGACATGGGAAACCGCTCCACCTTCAACCCTGGAAAATGACGATGTGGTCACTCACCTTTGAACCTGTCATCAGAGTCGCTCTCACTCTCGCTGTTGTCATCTGTTGGCACACATGAGACAGACAGACAAGAAGCTTTTCTTGGGTGCAAAGGGCAATTTCACAAACATGTGCCAAGGCATTGGGAAAGACAGAGCTAGATCTATTTAAGACAGTTTGGATGAAAATATCCCTTCCCCCTTAAAAAAAAAAAAATGGTGAACCCTACCTCTCAAAGATGAGGTGTCAAGATTGGTCATGGAGAGCTTTTTAAGTCTCTTCTTTCCACGTTTACTACTGTAGATGGAGTTGATTCTCTGGACCAACTGGAAACAGAAGAAACTCTAGCTAAATCTCAGCAAAAAAAAAAAAAATAATGATAATAATTAAATAATTTAAAAAATATATGATTTACTCTCTGACGTTTAGACGCTGAACATATTTAAAAATGTCTTAATTTTTGTCATGCTGCTGTGCCTTACGCCACCCTGTCACGTGAGGCATGCCTCCCGCTTTGAAAAACCGCTGCTTTAAAGCAAAGCGTTATAAAGATCCACGAAGCCTGGAAGTGAACACAAGCAGTGCTCTGCAAGGGCTAAGTGGAGATGTTTGTGTTGGCTCCGGCGATGTGTACCTTGGGAATCCGCCAATGCCTGTGTGAGGTCAGGTTATCGCTGGTGCCGCAAAGGCTATCGTCCAGCAGGCCACAAGAGGAAGTTGACACACCCATCTGTGGGAGGAGCAACGTTTCATCGTGACTGTGGCGTTTGGACAACTGTGACACTCGGTGACTCTTCCGGTCGTTGGTACTCAGGAGGCGGAGGGACTGACTGCTGGGTTTGGACGGCAACTAATGACAGAAAGTAAAATATGAAATGATTAGCGACTTGAGATGACTGATTGTCAAATAAATCGACCACAAATTATTGAACCAAAGTTTTTGCTATTGAAATGAACGGAAAATGTCATTAGTCCGTTACAGCAGCTGCAATAATAGTCACACGGCAACTATTGGTGATATTTGTTAGCCTGTCAATGGCGTTTTCCATTATGTGTTAGCATTAAGCTAGCAGGAGTATTCTTAAGGTAAAGTTGTTTGGGTGTTTTAAATACATACTTTATTCTGTTTTTTCTTTTTTATTTGACAATAAATCTCAACTGGGAGTGTCATTTAACATCTTGAAGCCTCTCGTTGGAATAATTCTTCAAAATCTGCCAAACTGCTGCTCATTGCGAAATTAAGTTGAGTTCACAGCCGGCATACAACGCACGTATTTCAAGTAATAGACCAAATGCTCGTCGCTTGAAAAACTCGCAAGTTGGGTCGCTCGTATCTCAAGGCACCATTGTATTAAACTTTTTTTTTTTTTTTATATTCTAAAAGAAAAACTGCAAGTAATTTGAAAAATCCCATAAAGCAGAAGGCTTTACCTGAGGTGCAGTGTTTTGCTTCCGGTCCATGGCAGTCCAAGATCTGCTGCTCTCCAAGTGACAAGTTTTCCGACTCAAACTCCTCCGCTTCAGGTCGACATCCTCGTATGGGTTCTCCTTCTCTGTGGACAGGATATTTCGATTCAGTGTCTCTTAAATTTGCTAAGGGATGATATCAAAAAGACAGAGCTAACAATGCGGTCAAAAAGGGCAGCTGAGGCTGTCGGGAGCAACGAGACAAGGAGTCAAGGAAGGTAAGTCAAAGGTCATTCCCAGCTGGATTTCACGTTTTCAAAACAGTTGTTGTTGGCACTGGGCCCCACAGAACCCGGTGAGCCGAGCTAAAACTGATGAGTCACTGTCCAGGCATGCAAACCGTCTGCTCCAGAAAGGAAGAGGAGGCTCATCTTCTGAAAGATTTCTTTGTGTGATAAAACTTTTGCGGTAAGTCATTTATGAGATAGTCAATGAGATCAGGTAGAGCAAACAATAAAAAAAATTCAAACGAGCTTCTACCCCATACAATGTTGACTTTGCAACTAAAGATTGGACAGTACTACTGCATTTCGAGCAGGGTCTCAATTTTCACATGGTGAGGGGGGCACGTGTGACCCTGGGGAACATTTTTTTCCGCCATACTAAAATTAAGTCTAAT